>NW_007738930.1:37298-38196 GCF_000696425.1 Galeopterus variegatus
AACAAAAACTGCAGGAGTTCACTACCACATGACCACCCTTACAAGAAATTCTCAAGGGAGTTCTGGGTTTAGTACCTGACAAATAACTGACACTGCCATAAAAACTCAAGAAAAATCAAAACCCACTAGTAAAAGAAAAATGCCAGCAATGAAGAGAAAAATAAAGTTTATCTACAACCCAGGGAACCAACAAATACAGAAGACAAACAGTAAATCAGAAAGAAAGGAACAAAAGACACTTAAGACATCCAAACAAAAATCAATAAAATGCTAGGAGTAAATCAACACTTTTCAATAACAACTCTTAATGTAAAAGGATTAAATTCCTCAATCAGAAGACACAGACTGGCTGAGTGGATTAAAGAGGAGGACCCAACTATATGCTGCCTTTGAGAGACTCACCTCACCTATAAAGACTCACATAGGCTAAGAGTGAAAGGATGGAAAAAGATTTACCATGCAAACAGAAATGAAAAATGAGCTGGAGTAGCTATACTTATACCTGATAAAGTAGACTTTAAACTAAAAACCATAAAAAGAGATAATTAGGGCCACTATATAATGATAAAAGAAATGATCCATCAAGAAGAAAAAACAATCATAAATATATACGCACCCAATGTTGGAGCAGCCAGATTTATAAAGCAAACTCTATTAGATCTAAAGAAGGAAATAGACACTAATACCATAATAGCGGGGGACCTGAACACCTGACTCTCAATATTGGACAGATCATCTAGGCAAAGAATCAGCAGAGAAAAACAAGATCTAAACAACATTCTAGACAAATTGGACTTGGCAGACATCTACAAAACATTCCATCCAACAACCTCNGCTACAAACCACTGCTGAGAGAAATTAGAGAGGACACAAGAAGATGGAAAGATATCCCATGATA
>NW_007738930.1:39182-40030 GCF_000696425.1 Galeopterus variegatus
AAAAAAAAAAAAAAAGAAATGGAAAAAACTATCCAGACACTTATATGGAATAACAAAAGACCACTCATAGCCAAAGCAATTGTGAGCAAAAAAATTAAAGCTGGAGGCATAACACTACCTGACTTTAAACTATACTACAAAGCTAGAATAACCAAAACAGTATGGTACTCGCATAAAAACAGACACACTGATCAATGGAATAGAATAGAGAATCCAGAAATCAACCCACACACCTACAGCCATCTAATCTTTGACAAAGGCACCAAGCCTATACACTGGGGAAGAGACTGTCCCTTCAGCAAATGGTGCTGGGATAACTATCCATATGCAGGAGAATGAAACTAGACTCATACTTCTCACCATATACTAAAATCAACTCAAAATGGGCTAAAGAATTAAATATACACCCTGAAACAATAAAACTTCTTAAAGAAAACACAGGAGAAACACTTTAGGAAGTAGGACTGGGCACAGACTTCATGAATATGACCCGAAAAGCACGGGCAACCAAAGGAAAAATAAATAAATGGGATCATAGCAAACTAAAAAGCTTCTGCACAGCAAAAGAAACAATTAACAGAGTTAAAAGACAACCAACAGAGTGGGAGAAAATATTTGCAAAATATACATCTGACAAAGGATTAATATCCAGAATATACAAGGAACTGAAACAACTTTACAAGAAAACAAAAAGTAACCCAATTAAAAAATGGGCAAAAGAGCTAAATAGGCATTGCTCGAAGGAAGATATACAAATGCCCAACAGACAGATGAAAAAATGCTCAACATCACTCAGCATTCGGGAAATGCAAATCTAAACCACACTGAGATACCATCTCACCCCAGTT
>NW_007738931.1:0-1149 GCF_000696425.1 Galeopterus variegatus
CAGATCTCTCAGCCAACAACAGAAAAGTCAGCAGTTCAAATAGCAATGGGGAATATGTCAATTAACTAGCACATGTGTGAGGCACGGAAACATGCTGCTAAGAAAGGCTGGAATGATCACGGCTGGCGATGACATGGAGACCAGGCATTCTTCAGAACGGTATGGGAAAATGTAAACAATCTAGGAACCCACCCAAAGGGTGACTAGCCCAAATGCCCATGGTTTCCAAATGGGAAAAAAGAGAAAAAGACAGTGGAAAAATCCAACTACTCAATCTAACTTTAAACTGTGAATGGCAATAATGTTCATTCACATTAGAAAGGCCAATAATATTTGTAACGTAACTATTGGCAGCTAATATCCTATCTATACACCAATTTTTATCCCAAATATTCCATTTTGTTCCCCTCACAGACAAGTGCTACTCCTATAGCAGATCTCCTTTCCTGTACATACCAATCTGTATATCGGCATGATAACTACCAAGTGGCTCAGTGGTATATGTCTCATGGTTAACTGGCTGCTGAGCTGAGGACAGAATCCAGGAAACCATAACAGACTGTACCCTGCTCCTGCATTTCAGAAAAAGCTATCTGTAACCTGTCTCTGCCCAACTACACCTTCTGTGAAGAACACCCAGAGGAGCAGTTCATTCTTTTGTAAAGGGATTGGTGAACTTGGTTCAATATGCCATTTTAAAAGAAATAGAACAAGAAAAACTAAGACCTGCAATGTAAAGCATAATACAGGAGATTTGTTACAGCTACTCCAAATTTTAGAGTGCTACAATGACCACAGAGTTAAAAACTATCACTGTTATCGCTGTTTATTTTACAATAATTGGTTTAGTCTACAAGTTTAAGGCAAACATACTAATGCATTTGCTTTTCTTCAGAAATCATACTTATAAAGATTACATAAAATATGTCCCCAAACTCCTAAGAAATGTTCATTAATTAAAAATAAGTCTGATTAAGATGCTTTACCAGGATACACGAATGAACTAAGGTGGCATACGATGCTTTTTAAAAAAAAATTCAAGGGCTGACTGGTTAGGTCAGTGCATAACAGCGTGGTGCTGATAACACCAAGGTCTAGGGTTCGATCCCTGTACTAGCCAGCCACCAAAAACAAAAAAACAAAACAAAA
>NW_007738931.1:1721-30103 GCF_000696425.1 Galeopterus variegatus
AAAACAAAACAAAAAAATTCAAGAAAGGCAATCATTATCTTGTTTGTACAATGCATTTTGAAAGAATTCAACTTCAGAAATTATTTAAAGGTAAATGAGATTGGCAGCCATAAGGAATAATATTTATAAAATAAACACAGTTACAAAGGCTAATTATTAAAAAAAGACCGAACTTTGGATTTCTGAGGAGGACGAGTGTACGATTATGGACAAACGTCCAAGGAACACAGTGCAGCGTTACACCACACAGGCTGGTATTGCCTGTGCACAGTGCCGCTCCATTGTTTGTCAGAAAAAGAAGAGTAGATGCACTTTGTCAGCTGTTGTTTTGTTTGTTTCCAGTGAGCATAAATGCCTAATATCATTAAGAAAACAAAAATAACATTTGAAGGAAGGCAGCCCTTTTTAACAGGAAGGTGGAGTGTGGCTTATGTGTCTCCATTTAACACTGCCAGACAGTTCTGCAGCAACTGTAGGTTACCCTAAAAAGAAAGGGAAAATAAATTATGAATTTCTTTAGTTCAAATAGCTTGGAAGAATTTTATTAAAAATACATAGGGCTGACCGTGGCTCACTTGGGAGAGTGTGGTGCTGATAACACCAAGGCCACGGGTTCGGATCCCTACATAGGGATGGCTGGTTAGCTCACTTCGGAGAGCGTAGTGCTGACAACACCAAGTCAAAGGTTAAGATCCCTTGTTTTTTAGCACACCGGCCAGCCACATGCACACACACACAAAAAGATTTTTTTGTTAGCCGTCTGGTATGGGAATCTGAACCCTTGACCTTAGTGTTATAACACCACATTAACCAACTGAGCTAACCAGCCAGCCCAAGATATCAGAATTTTGGAAATAGCCATTCATTATATACAAATAAAGGTTTAAAGACATAAAATTATATAATTTGTTTCATGTACAATGTTTTCCGTGGGGGGCCAAGGGCCTCAGCCACATCCCTCTAACATCTGCATCCAGCGCAGCGATGACCACCAGGCTGCATCTGGAAATGCCCTGGGCTCTGGGGTTGGGCGGGGAGCCAAGGGTCTCAGCCACACACCCCTGAAGTCCACATCCAGCCAAGCCACAACCAAACTGCTGCTGGAAGCCCCCTGGGCTCCCCTGCTGAAATGAGGGGGGTGCCACAGGCCTTGACCATAACCCCCCTTCCTCTTCCTTCCACCCTATCTCCTCTCCCTCCCTACAACTGCTCTGCAACATTGTAGAATAGAAAAAAAATTTTTTTTAATTAATTAAAAACAACACAAAAATAATGTTTCCCACATACCGGATTCTTCAGTAGATAAATTTCTATCTAGACCGATACTAATGTTTTGGATTATCTGACATGTTCTAGTGAGGATAAAATATGACCTTGTGTCCAAGTTTAACTACTGAAAAATTTCTGATTGTATGATAGGTTCTTATTCCTTCCCTTTAGCCATTACAATATATATTAGCATAGATTTAAGGTTTTTATAAAAATAGTAAGATTACATACAAAAATATTCTATAAAATTCATACCTAAGCAGCCATTTGTAAAACATGTGAACTTGCATCCCAATTTAGAGACATATGTAAAGACAAATGTATTGCCTTTTACATTAATATTATAATTTGTTACATTAATATGTAAAAGAGGTGAATGGAAAGCTCTTCCTTCCAGTAGAAAGTCAACTAAGATGCATAAAGAAAATGAAATTAGAAAAATCAACATTTGGCAACCATTGTAATAATAACTGATTCAGGTAAGAATCATTAATGGATGATAAAATCAGTGTGGAGCTGCAATGCCAATACTGTAGCTATTAGTATGGGTAGCTATTTAAAATTTAAACTTCAATTAAAATTAAATAAAATTAAAAACTCAGTTCCTCAGTGGCACTACCCACATTTCAAGTGTTTGATAGCCACATATGACTAGTGGCTACCATATTAGACTGTGCTGATTATAGCATGTCTTCACTGTTGCACGAAGTTCTACTGGAAAGCAGTGGTTAAGTGATGGGATATTTACACAGTCCCAAAGTATCTCCCCACAGAACACTTATTAATTCTGAAAAGTGTAAATCAGCAACTTTGCCACTGAGAAATCTGCAGTTAACACTGCCAGTAAGGCAACTAACTAACTGACAGCATGGGCCTCCTGGTCTGATACAATGAGAAGATCTGAGCATCACCTCTATGGTATTCCTGCCAAAAGTGCATAACCTAAACCCAAACTTTAGGGAACATCAGACAAACCCAAATTGAGGGACATTCTATAAATAGGCCTGTGCTTGTCAAAAATGTCAGTGTTATGAAATACAAAGACTCGAGAATGTTTCCAGATTAAATAAGTCTAAAAAGATATGTGCACTAAGTGCAACACATTATCTTGTATTTCCTTTTGCCATTAAGAACAGTATTGGGACACTTGGCAGAAGGTGAATAAGGTCTGTGGATTAGACAAGGTCACTGTATCAATAGTAATCTTTCTAATGGTACTATGGGTTTGCAAGAGAACTACTTGGTTTTAGTCATACTGAAGTGTTTACGAGTGAAGAGGCAGTGTATCTGGAACTTACTCTTAAATAATTCAAGAAAAAAATTGGTGTGTGTGTGTGTGTGTGTAAAGAGAGGAGGAGGAGGGAGGACAGGAGGAAGAGAGAGAGAGGGAGAAAGAATAAAGCAACTATGATAATATGCGCATTTGGAGAATCTGGGTGAAGAGTATCCAAGAATTACATGTATTCTTCCTGCAACATTTCTGGAAGTCTAAAATTAAGTAAAAAATAAAATAAAAAATTAAATTTTAAGTGGTAAGGTTACTGTCAATTTTTTTGCCAGTATAACAACGGAATTGTGACAAATGACTGTGAGCCTCTCTTTTTATATTTGAGAAATTATCTTCTTAAAGGTATATTTCCCAAGTGGCACTGCTGGGCCAAAAGATGTACATTCTGCATTTTGACACATTGCTAAACTGCCCTCCAAAAGGGTGTATACTAGTCCACAATTTACCAATAGGAAATAACTATCTGCACACCCTTGATAGTTTGCCTCATCACTTTCTCTTTTCCTGCCCTTACTGTACATTTTATACTTCATTAATAAAGAATCTGAGATTATTTTCAAGGACACAAAAGTGACCTAACTACCTAGTTTTCCGTTATAACCAGATTTCAGTTATGTGGCAAGACATAGTTATAATAAATGAAATCCAAAGTAGTTTCAAACTATCTTACTGAAAATTTTATTAACATCTAGTGTCTTTGGAACAATTTATGTGAATTCTGGAATCAAAATGGGACTGTTCAGATTCATAAAATCATTAAGAAATCTCAGACTCCAGGTTTCTCAACCTTGGCTCTACTGACATTTTGGGCTATATAATCCTTTGTTGTGGGGTGGGGAGCTATCCTGTGCACTGTAGGAAGTTTAGCAGCATCCCTGGCCTAAGTCCACCACATACTGATAATAACCACAACCCCTCAGTTGTGACAATCACAAATGTCCCCAGATATTGTTAAATGTTCGCGGGGGGGGGCGGGGAGGGCAAAAATGCCTCTGGTTGAGAATCACTTGAATAGAAATAACAGCTATCAGAAATCTGAATACAGAGATCTCATTTCAGAAAGGCTTTGAAAAAGTACAAAATCCCAGGCCGGCCCATGGCTCACTTGGAAGAGTGTGGTGCTGATAACACCAAGGCCCCAGGTTCGGATCCCATATACGGATGGCTGGTTAGCTCTATGGGTGAGCGTGGTGCTGACAACACCAAGTCAAGGGCTAAGATCCCCTTACCGGTCATCTTTAAAAAAAAAACAAAAGTACAAAATCTGGAAATCAGAGGCTGACATCAATCATAGCAGGAGTCAGCAAACTTTTTCTGTAAAAGGCTAAATGGTAAATATTTTAGCTTTGACAGATATTTGGTCTCTGTTTCAACTACTCCACTCTGCTGTAGTAATATGAAAACAGCCATAGACAAAGCATAAATGAATGAGTTTAGATGTATTTTTTTTTTTTTTTTGCAAAACATGACTGGTAAGGGGACTCTAACCCTTGACTTGGTGTTGTCAGCACCACGCTCTCCCAAGTGAGCCAACTGGCCATCCCTATACAGGGATCCGAACCCGCGGCCTTGGTGTTATCAGCACCACACTCTCCCAAGTGAGCCACGGGCTGGCCCCAAATTTAGCTGTATTCTAAAAACCTTTATTTATAGATACTTAAATTTGAATTTTATATAATTATCACATCATGAAATACTATTCTTTTATTTTACAACCATCTAAAAATATGAATACTGTAGTGCTGATAACACCAACATCAGGGTTCAGATTCCCTTACTGGCCAGCCAAAAAAATTAAATTCTATTAAATTAAAATATGAATACCATTCCTGGCTCACAGGCTGTACAAAAATAGACAGGCTGTATTTTGCCAACCCCTGATTTCTAACAAAATTCTCTTTAGTTTTTACTTTTTTGGTGGACAGTACAGGGATCAAACCCCAGACCTTGGTGTGAGCACCACACTCTAACCAACTGAACTAACTGGCCGGCTTCTAGCAAAATTCTTGGAAGTTCACAATCTTTTTGGTGGCTGGCTGGAACAGGGATCTGAACCCTTGACCTTGGCATTCATGACCTCTTTATTTATTTTTTTGGCAGTTGGCCAGTATAGGATTGACCTCTTTAAAAAAAACAAAAACAGTGAACATTAGAAACCACCACAGGGGCCGGCCCAGTGGCGCACTGCTACAGTGCGCTGCTTGGGAAGTGTGGCGGCGCTCCCGCCGAGGGTTCGGATCCCACATACAGACTGGCCGCTCACTGGCTGAGCGAGGTGCGGGAGCAACACTGAGGGTTGCGATGAGTTGCCGGTCACGAAAAAAGACAAAAAGGAAAAAAAAAAAAAAAAACCACCACAGGTTCAGCAAATCATGCCAAGCTTATCAAAACATTTTCTTTTGACAGGGTTATGAGACCAGGAAATCAGACAACAAAACATCTTGATTTTGATAATGAATTTGGTACTCCTTATATCTTTCACAAATTAAATGTAGAAATAAACATTATGAATAGATGAATTCATAACTATTAGAATAACTATAACCAAAGAATATGAATTAATAAATCATTGCCAATTAGTATAAAAAAGAAGGGAACTAAAAATATAGGCTTTTTTGGTGCCAGGTATTTTTGCATATTTAAAATTATATTAACAGATGTTGGTTCCTGTGGTCCTTTTTAATGTTTTTTTATTTTACTTTATTTTTACTTATTTATTTTTAAAGATGACTGGTAAGGGGATCTTAACCTTTGACTTGGTGTTGTCAGCATCACACTCTCCCAACTGAGCTGACTGGCCATCCCTATATAGGGATCCGAACCCGGGGCCTTGGTGTTATCAGCACCACACTCTCACAAGTGAGCCACAAGCTAGCCCTTTTTTTTTTTTTAAATCAAATCAAAACTTCGATGAAGACATAAAAGGTAAGTTCACACAAATTACAAATGTCCATCACCTAGGAGAAATAATTAGTATGATAATTGACAACAATAAAATCGAATGCAAGTTTCAAAAAAATCTTGATAAGCTAGGCTAAAAGTAGTAACCTAAAATTTAACAAACATAAATGCAAAGTGTGCCATTACATTTAAAAAAATCAACAACAAATGAAAAGTTCTGGAGATCTGTCGCACAACAATATGAATATACTTAACACTTAAAAATGTTAAAATGCTAAATTTTGTATTATGTTTTTTACTGCAATTAAAAACATTATTAAAAAATAATTAAACATACACTACAGGGTGGAGGTTCAAGAATGGACTTATAAGAAAAAAAAGGTATGGGCCGGCCCGTGGCTCACTCGGGAGTGTGCGGTGCTGATAACACCAAGGCCCCGGGTTTGGATCCCATATAGGGATGGCCGGTTCGCTCACTGGCTGAGCGTGGTGCTGACAACACCAAGTCAAGGGTTAAGATCCCCTTACCGGTCATCTTTTAAAAAAAAAAAAAGAAGAAAGAAAAAAAAAGGTATGATTATAATGTGATTATAAGCCAAACCAAGCTGGTGCAATATGGCAGCTAAACTATCTTATACATATAAAACATGCTGTAAAAGGAAGTGTTTCCACTTCAGGGTGCAACATTTTAAAAGTGCAATGACGGGCCGGCCCGGTGGCGCACTGGATAGTGCGCCGCTTGGGAAGCGCGGCGGCGCTCCCGCCCGAGGGTTCGGATCCCACATACAGACCGGTTCCCGCTCACTGGCTGAGTGAGGCACGGGAGCAACACCGAGGGTTGCGATCCCGTTGCCGGTCCCCGGTCCGGTACGGGGGCAACACTGAGGGTTGCGATCCGTTGCCGGACACGGAAAAAGACAAAAAAGACAAATAAAAAAAGTGCAATGACAGGAGGATAACAATATTATAAAAAGCTTGTCGAGGTATATGGAAAGAGAAATATTTAGCCTTAAGGATGTCTACCCTGGAGGAGAAAAGATATAAAGGGAATATAAAGTATTCAAATATCTGAAGGGCTAAACTATAAAGAAGAATTAAACTTATGTTTATCATTTCACATAACAAAAACTAAGACCAACAGGTCAAAGTTACCAGATATAGATGCTCATTACAGGGAGTCCCAAAATTCTTATGCAGTTTTAAACTTTAACAACTTTAGAAGTGGGGCTGGCCAGTTAGCTCATTTGGTTATAGCATGGTGCTGATAACACCAAGGTCAAGGGTTCAGATACCCATACTGGCCAGCCCCCCCCCCAAAAAAAAACCTTTAGAAGTGTAAATGTTATAAATGTACCCAAAATAGCATTTAAAAGTTCATTTAATTTCTTTTATACTTCTTTGGTTTTGGGAATTTTGAATACATTTTTAATTTTCAGTTCTCTCTGAAGACAGCAAATATTAAATAAATTTTTAAATGATGTTTTTATAAAGGAAGGCTTTTTTTAAAAAACAATTAGTCAAAAAATGATACTAGTTTCCATATTAAGTACAGTACTAGATTCTTTCAGAGCTGACCATTAGGGATTCTTACCTGAATTATTTTTAAATTCCCTCTCAATTATAAGATTCTTTATTGTTAAAAATACTATGCAGGGCCGGCCCGGTGGTGCACTGCTACAGTGCGCTGCTTGGGAGCGCGGTGGCGCTCCTGCCGAGGGTTCGGATCCCACATACAGACCGGTTCCCACTCACTGGCTGAGCGAGGTGTGGGAGCAACGCCAAGGGTTGCGATCCCGTTGCCGGTCCCGGTCCGGTACGGGCGCGACACTGAGGGTTGCGATCCGTTGCCGGACACGAAAAAAGACAATAAATAAATAAATAAATAAATAAATTAATTAATTAAAAAAATACTATGCAGTTTGAGCCTAGGTTTATCCTTACATTATCTACAAGAAGGGACTTAATTTGAAGTACTTATCCATAGGGTGTATGTTCCAAGACCTCCCGTGAATGCCTGAAACCACAGATAGTACTAAACCCTATATAAATACTATGTTTTTTTCCTATACATACATACCTATCATAAAGTTTAATTTATAAATTAGGCACAGTATTCCTTTGTTTTAGGGCCATTATTAAGTAAAATAAGGGCTACATGAACACAGGCACTGACATACCACAACTGTCAATCTGATAACTGAGCCAGCTTTTAAGTGACTAACAGGCGGTAGCATATACAACATGGATACACTGGACAAAGGAATGATTCTCCTTCTGGGGGAATAGAGTGAAATGGTGTGAGATTTCATTATGCTACCTGGATGACATGCATTTTAAAACTTATAAGTCGTTTGTTTCTGCAATTTTCCATTTAATATTTTTGGATCGCAGTTGACCATGGGTAACTGAAATCGCTGAAAACAAAACTGTGGACAAGAGAGGACTACTGTAAACAACTATCGTAAAAAAGACCAGAGGGAAGATATTTATTTACTTAAGCCAACTATTTTGAAGCAATGAAATAATCTTGGGGGCCGGCCCGTGGCTCACTTAGGAGAGTGTGGTGCTGATAACACCAAGGCCATGGGTTTGGATCCTATATAGGGATGGCTGCTTTGCTCACTAGCTGAGCATGGTGCTGCCAACACCAAGCTAAGGGTTAAGATCCCCTTACCGGTCATCTTTATATAGGATTTAAAAAAAAAAAAAAAAAAAAATCTTGGAAAACATAATTTCAATTCAGGAATAATTCTTACAGCATTCTTGTAGAAGGCAATTGTCATTAAAGAATTATCAATTTCATAACTGAGTCATCTCTTTTTTTTAATTTTAATTTTAATTAATTTATTTTTTGACCAGTAAGGGGATCGCAACCTTCAGCACAGTGTGGTCCGCACCACGTTCAACCAGTGAGCGTACCGGCCATCCCTATATAGGATCCGAACCCACAGCCTCGGCGCACCCAGCACTGCAGTCTCCCGAGTGAGCCACGGGGCCGGCCCACTGAGTCACCTCTAAATTACATATAATTATTCGATCTTTAACATGAGACTACCTTTGCATGCTTCAGTTCTAACTCTGCCAGTTCCACTAAATTTTTTCGGAATGCAGCAACTCTTCTTGTCTTAAAATCTATTAGTTCTGTGAACAAAGGAAATTAGAATTAACTATTTTAATTTACGTAATAGTCATAAAGCATAACTTGTAATTCAAGGTTAATATAACAGTACCTTGTTTTGCAGATTCAGATATTTTTTCAAATTTCTGACAACATAACTGTTGGGAAGTTTCAGCTTGCAGAACATCTTTATTTTTTGCTCTTGCTTTATCCAGTGCTTTATTAGCATTTTCATAATCCACCAGTGACCTAGATCTTCGATAGAGGAGATCCTATAAAATAGAATGCTTTAGAATAATATATGCTGCATGTTTCTAGTAGTTCTATTCAACCACCACAAGAACTAACACTCAGATATCTAATTTGCAAATATTTTCTCTCATTCTGTGGGTTGTCTTTTCACTTTTCTTGACAGTGTCCTCTGACATATAAAAGCTTTTAATTTAATGAGATCCAGTTTATTGTTTTTTCTTCTCTCTCTTTTTTTTTTAAAGATGACCGGTAAGGGGATCTTAACCCTTTACTTGGTGTGGTCAGCACCATGCTCACCCATTGACCTAAACAGCCATCCCTATATGGGATCTGAACCTGTGGCCTTGGTGTTATCAGCACCACACTCTCCCAGTGAGCCACGGGCCGGCCCCAAGTTTATTGATTTTTTTCTTTGGTTGCTGTGCTTAAACCATTGCCTAATCCAAGGTCATAAAGATTTCTGTCTGTGTTTCCTTCTAAAAGTTTTATAGTTTTAGCTCTTATATTTAGGTCTTTAATCTATTTTGAGTTAATTTTTATACATAGTGAGTAAGGGGTCCGAGTTCATTCTTTTCCATGTGCCTATACATTTATTCCAATACCAATAGTTGAAGTCTACTCTTGCCCCCATTGATTGTCTTAGCACCATTTCAAAAATCAATCGACTGTCTCAGCAAAGTAGAAATAGGGGGAAACTTCCTAAACTTCATATAGAACATCTACAAAATGAAAACTTATGTCCACACAAAAACCTTCACATGAATGTTTATAGCAGCTTTATTCATAACTGCTGAAACATGGAAGCAACCAAGATGGTCTTCAGTAGGTGAATGGATAAACTGTGGTACATCCAGACAATGGAATATTAGTCAGTGCTAAAAAGAGATGAGCTATGAAGCCATGAAAAGCCATGGAGGAAACTTAAATGCATATTATTAAATGAAAGAAACCATTCTGAAAAGGCTACATACTGTATGATTCCCACTACAGATGCTCCTCAACTTATAATGGGGTTTTGTCCCAATAAACCCATGTAAGCTGAAAATATCATTAAGTCAAAAATGTATTTAATACCTAACTTACTGAACATCATAGCTTAGACTAACCTACCTTAAATGTGCTGAGAATACTTACATTAGCCTACAGTTGGGCAAAATTCTCCTAACTCAAAACCTATTTTATAACAAAATGTTGAGTGTCTCATGTAATGTACAGAACACTGTACTGAAGTGAAAAACAGAATGGTTGTAATGTATACTCAAAGTACAGTTTCTACTGAATGCTTGTTGGTTGTACACCTTTGTAAAGTTGAAAAATTTGTAAGTCGAACTATTGTAAGTCAGGGACCATCTGTATATGACACTATGGAAAAGGCAAAACTGTGGAGATAGTAAACAGAACAGTGGGAGCTGGCCAGTTAGCTCACTTGGTTAGAGCATGGTGTTATAACACCAAGGTCAGAGGTTTGGATCCCCGTATGGCCTAGCCACTGAAAAATAAATAAATAAATAAAAAGAGGTAAAAATGGCAAATTTAGGGTTGGCTGGTTAGCTCAGTTGGTTAGAGTATGGTATTATAACACCAAGGTCAAGGGTTCATATACACATATGGCCAGCCACCAAAAACAAAAAACAAAAAAAACCCCACAACAGTGGTTGCCAGGGGATGGGAGGAGGGAGGATTAATAGAGCAGAGGATTTTTAGGGCAGTGAAACTATTCTATATGATGATACTCTAATAGTGAACACATCATTGTGTATTTGTCCAAACCCATAGAATGTACACCTCTAATGGTGTGCCCTAATTAGACTATGGATTTTGTTGCCTGGCTTCTTTCTCTCAGCAAAATTACTTTTAAATTCATCCATGTTGCATGTCTCTGTAGCTCATTCCTTTTTACTGCTGGGTAGTATTCCACTGAATGGCTATACCACTATCTGTTTATCCATTCACCTGTTGGTAGGTGTTTGGGTTGTTGCCTATTTTCAGCTATCACAAATAAAGCTACTGTGAACAACTATATGGACACATGCTTTCATGCTCTTGGGTAAATACCTAGCTGTGAAATGACTGGATCATTTGATAGACATATGAGGATACTTCAAAAAGTTCATGGAAAATGGAATTAACAGATAATATAAATCTTTCCATGAACTTTTTGAAGTGTACATAATATATTTAATTTTTTGGGAAACTGCAAAATTTTCAAATGTGTTGTACCATATTCCCACTAACAGTGTGAAAGTTCCAGTTGCTATGTATCTTTGCCAGGATTTTTTTCATTTTAGCCATTTTAACTGAGGGTGTGCAGTGACGCCTTGTAGTTTTAACTTTGGACACTAAGTTTTAATTATTTTTTTATGATTACTAAAAAATTTGGACTTACTTTTATTTATTTATTTATTTTTATTATTATTATTATTTTTTTTCGTGGCCGGTAAGGGGATCGCAACCCCTGGCGTGGTGTCGCCCACACCGCGCTCAGCCAGTGAGCACACTGGGCCAGTCCTATATAGGATCCGAACCCGCGGCGGGAGCGCCACTGCACTCCCAGCGCCGCACCCTCCCAAGTGCGCCACGGGGCCGGCCCTTTGGACTTACTTTTAAAGCCAAGTTCTAAAAAAGTTATTAACATTTTATAATAAAATAATGAATTTAAAGTCTTCAAAAGTGAACATTTTTACCCTGTCCACTCACTGTAAATCATTTATAAGACACAATTTGACTTAAAATTATTTGATACGGATAATTTCCAAGTACCTAAGTATTCAATGTAAATGGGTTATTGATAATTTCATAAAAATTATCAGCACCACTGATCTGATGGAAATTTTCTATATAGTATCTCGATTCATAAATTAACACTGAATTTGGAGTATCTGAGCCACTGAGTTTTCAGTGCTTTTTAGATATTTGCATTAAAAAATTTTTTGATTAGAGTTTAAATCTTGCACACAGACAGCATTCCAAAAGGAAACGTGAGTTGCCTCAAAGTAAAAACATGTTCTTGTTTTATGGCACTCTCACCTTCCATAAAGAACTTACATAGACCAAATTAGAAATCGCTTAGTTATACAAGTGTTATTTGGGGGTTTTGCTTTTTTTTTTTTTGAGACTAGGCAAGTGCAGTAGTGAGAACGGGGGAAAGAATAGAACAAGGACTTTGATCAGTAACTGACTGTGAACAATCAACTGAGACAACTTGATACCTTCTGACCAGCCTGGGGGTTTTACTTCTGTTTTTGCAGTCATTTTACTTGAAAATATACCAAATTTATTTAAAAAAGAAGTTCTAGATTATATTGTATCAGAAGTTTATACAGTAGAGGAAACTTTTATGTGGGGTTCCCTGATCTACAATTTCTAAAAGGAAAAAAAAAACAAAAAAAAAAACCACACTTGAAAACATAATAATTTACAACCGGGAGATAAATAATCTTTAACAATCTTAAGTCTAACAATCTCTAAAGAAATGGCTTTTTGTGGGCCGGCCCGTGGCTCACTCGAGAGAGTGCGGTGCTGATAACACCAAGGCCACGGGTTCGGATCCCATATAGGGATGGCCGGTTCGCTCACTGGGTGAGCGTGGTGCTGACAACACCAAGTCAAGGGTGAAGATCCCCTTACCGGTCATCTTTAAAAAAAAAAAAAAAAGAAAGAAATGGCTTTTTGTAAAATAAAATAGCTCATTTAAAGAAACAATGAACAATGAAGTTACCTTAGCTGCTTGAGATTCTCTTAAGTAATATTTTAAAAGGTCAGAAAGTTTGAGGTCCTCATCAGCAGACACTCGTGCTTCTATTTTCTGAAAAAGGGGAAAAAATTGGGTATTTAAATCAGCAGTCACATTCTGTACTTTCTTTAATAAATACTGTAAAAAATTAAATTTATAAGTAACCACAGTATCCATTCCTATCTTATGTAGGTTTCCTTCCCTTTTACTTCCTACTAGCCTGTTACTTTTCTTTGCAAGTCTGACAAAAAATGAATAGAAAAAAAGATTAGATCAATGAAATTAGTGAATTTATGGAAACACTCTACATTTGATTCAATTACTTGGCTATAACAAGTTTCAATATCATCTTCCAGCTTTCATTTGTATTTTCTCTCTGTTGATTTCAATGGCAATTGTATATGCTTTTAAAGTAATAAAGGCTAGCGATGGTAGACCAGGCAATTCAAACCAATGCTTTCACTGAGGACAACTAGAAAACCTAGTCAAAGCTTTAATAAAATGTGCTTGAAGACAACAAAGAGTCACCGATGAGGTAAGTTCAAGATGGGATGGAATGGGAAGTAGCCATGGCAGACTGAAAAGATGAGACCTTTTCAGTATGGAGAGACAGGATAAAGATAGATGTATCACATCAATCAAATGCAATAGGGAACTTGTTTGAACCCTGACTCAAATTACACTGTAAAAAGCCATTTATCAGACAATTGGGAAAATCTGTATATCGAATATTTGATAACATTAAGGGGAATCATTGACAATAGTATTGGCTATGCGCCAACCCTCCAGGGCCTCCCCACCCACTCTGCCACCTTGATTGCAACCAGCCAGTGACAAAACACAGGGACAGGAATGCCAGCCCTTTCTTACCTTATGTGGCATTCCTCTAATGAGCAACTCTGACTTGGGTGGGGACTGACTTGACCTGCCTGAAATGTTCTTAGAACTGAGCTACCGTCTGAGACTTTTCCTGCCCATTTCTCCTTCCTCTGCCCTCTCCTTTACAGGTGGTCAGACCTGCCCTGCAGTCTGAGGCCTCTTCCTGCTTACCCCTCCTCCTCCCTCTTTGTTCTTGACAATCAATCTCTTGCACATCTAATTCTATTTTGACGTCTGCTTCTCAGAGGACCTGAATTGACATAAGGCTATTTTGTGATAGGTTCCTATTCCTTTGATGTATATGCACAGAAAAACAACTATATTTTTCCAAAAAATGCTCACTGATACAAATATCAAAGGCAGAATAATGGGCTCTCTGGACCTCAGTATAATAACACTTATGTATTTTTCCTTAGTGGGAGAATATCTTTTTTTTCTTGTCTCCACTAAACATCACTCAATTGACAAGGTCATGATGAAATCAGATTTCTACACTAGACTAGCCACCGCCACTCTCAGCTAAGTACCATTAAATATTTAACAAACATTTCCACTACTATATCAACTGACAAAAATATTAAATACGAGGGTACTTCAAAAAGTTCATGGAAAGATTCATATCTATTTTTTTTTTCCTTTTTGTCTTTTTTTCATGACCGGTAACGGGATCGCAACCCTCGGTGTCGCGCCCGTACCGCGACCGGCAACGGGAGCACAACCCTCGGTGTCGCGCCTGCACCGCGCTCAACCAGTGAGCGGACCGGTCTCTATATGGGATCCGAACCCTAAGCGGGAGCACCTCCACGCTCCCAAGCGCCGCACTCTACCGAGTGCGCCACCAGGCCGGCCCAAGATTCATATCTTTTGATGCTAGTTTTCCATGAATTTTTTGAAGTATCCTCGTATTATTGTATCTAGGGCTGATCCTTGAAAAATCACAATTATGTCAAAATTAAATTACTACTACCACGTGTGCAACCTTTCCACAGTTGTGCATCTGTCTCATATTGACACTACTCTCTCTTTTTTTTTTGGGGGGGGGCAGCTGGCTGGTACAGGAATTGAACCCTGAACCTTAGTGTTATCAGCACCATGCTTTAACCAACTGAGTAACCGCCAGCCCAACACTACTCTCTTTTACACCAGCATGTCATGGGGGATCAAAAGCAATACAGTCTTGGTAAAGTTATAAACGAATCTAAGACTTTCTTATGGTTTACAAAGCCCCAGAAAAGGATCATTCTTCATAAAAATAAAGTTTCCATAATAAATAAGATATATGAACTTTTACACAAATACCAAAAGTCCATAAAAATTAAATTTCCTGAAAAATTCTCAATGGAATTCAAATCTGCCTCATCATCCTTCTGAGAATAGCCATCTTCCTCAGTAAAATTAAACACAGTAACAAGAAGTTAAATATTACTGTACGTGGAGATTTAGATCCTCAAAGGTTAATTAACAGTAATTACTCATTTAAAACAATTTTCATTGTGGTAACATTTTTAAGTTGTACAATACAGTATTGTTAACTACTGGCACAATGTTGTTCAAAAGATCTCTAGAATTTAGTACTTACTCTTGTTTTATCAAACAATTCTGAAACTTTGAGAAAAAACCTGGAAGGGAAAAATATTTTCATCAGAAGCTACATTGGAAATAATTTTCCATTTCAAATGTTCAGAGACTATGCCTCCAAACCATATTAATAATGAGCATTTTAGTCTCATTACAGTAACATTCAATGGTCTTGTAACTGCAGACTTCATTTACTTCAACAAAAATCTCCCCGTACTTCCAACCATAACTGATTACTTGAAATCTGTCGTTACAGAATATCTGCCCATTTTATTTCAAGATTACAGTCTAAGCATCTCTTCATGAAACTTAAAATTTATCTTGATGTTCTTTAGTCATATGCCACACAATACTAAATAATGTCTACACCTTCGAAATTATTACAGAAATACAGAGCAATCACATCAAAAGAGACAAAAGGCTGATTTAAAGGAAAACACCAAAGTTGGAGCAATTCTTAGTTATCTGATAGTTACGTTTCTGTTGTTGTTTTGGTGGCTGGCTGGTACGGGGATCCAAACCCTTGACCTTGGTGTTATAACACCTCACTCTAACCAACTGAGCTAACCAGCCAGTCCTGACAGTTATTTTTTTTTTTTTTCCATTTTTTTGTCTTTTTTACTGACCGGTAACGGGATCGCAACCCTCGGTGTCGCGTCCGTACCGGGGACCGGCAACGGGATCGCAACCCTCGGTGTTGCGTCCACACCGCACTCAGCCAGTGAGTGGGAACCGGTCTCCACATGGGATCTGAACCCTCGGCGAGAGCGGCGCACTCTCCAGTGCGCCACCGGGCCGGCCCCTGACAGTTAGGTTTTAAACATTTCCAAACATAGTTGCTTTGTTCTGAAAGACAACAGAAATTAATAACCAATTTCTATCTTAGGATTCATCTTCACTTTGAACTAAATAGCCTGTCAAATGTTGATACAAATAAAAAGGATCCCAACACCAAATCATCACAGGGTACTCTAAAATAACTACAGATGGACATTATAATTGAATTAGGGCAAAAACTACTGAAAGCAAAAACACAATTTTATGAACTTTGCTTTACTGAAAAGAACTTGCTTTGACAGGTTTATGTTAGATAACACATGGCAAGGATGATTTTTTTCTTCTTATCAAAGACTTAAGTAACTCTCTGGGAAGGTAGCAGATTAATTAGTGTAAGGTATGGTATCTTGCTTTGCTGAAAAGCTGACTTTTAAATATCTACTGAAACACGGGGCCGGCCCGTGGCTCACTTGGGAGAGTGTGGTGCTGATAACACCAAGGCCCCGGGTTCGGATCCCATATAGGGATGGCTGGTTGGCTCACTGGGTGAGCGTGGTGCTTACAACACCAAGTCAAGGGTTAAGATCCCCTTACCAGTCATCTTTAAATAAATAAATAAATAAATATCTACTGAAACAGGATATACTAAAGAAAAGTTCAAGGATGTGGTTTGAAGAAAGGCATAAACTATGAAAACAGTTTTCCCACCTAAAAATTACTTTAAAATGTTTGAATTATTTTTCAATAGAATTAAGTTTAAACAACATAATAAGAGCAACTAAAATTAACTACAGTTAAATTAAAATTAAAGTGAAAAAAACTAGCATAAAGTAAATAAAGAACAGCTGTGTAAGCAAACTTCTAGAGAGCTTTTTCTACACTAACATGCACAACACCTTCTCTGTTGGGTCACCCTAAGATTGCCCTAAGGTTCACTAAACTATAAAATCTAGAATAGAGGGCTGGTCGGTTAGCTCAATTGGTTAGAGTGTGGTGCTGATAAAACCAGGGTCGAGGGTTCAGATCAATGTACCAGCCAGCCGCCAAAAAAAAAAAAAAAAAATCTAGAATAGCCAATCTCTTTAAATAAAAAGTGAGAACTGATAGCATCAAATTTCACTTGAAAAGTCAATTTGGCCTCTAATGAAATAACAAATATACATATATATTTTTAAATTACAAAATAGCATTTCTTATTTATGATAAACTGTATCAAAACCTAAGAACACTCTGACATAAATTCTCTCTCTCCATCTCTTCCTCTCAATCTTATACACACACACACAAATCAGCTCACTTTCATCAAATAACACATTGTAAATATTAAAATT
The DNA here is from genome assembly GCF_000696425.1 of Galeopterus variegatus. Taxonomy (NCBI): domain Eukaryota; kingdom Metazoa; phylum Chordata; class Mammalia; order Dermoptera; family Cynocephalidae; genus Galeopterus; species Galeopterus variegatus. The sequence continues at coordinate 18,848 of NW_007738931.1, forward strand.
ATATATTTAAAGTCTATTTTTATTTCTCAGATTTAAAAAATGAGAAAGGAGGAGAAAAAAATGACATTGACCCAAATTTATGAAGCTCCTTTCAATGTGTTTTGACAAAAATATTCTAAAATGCCTGCCTGAATTAGAAATACTGTGTGTGCCCAGGCTGCCAAAAGAAATTTTTCTCTGCTTTAATGTTTTTAATTAGAATCCTTACTTGCATATATCTGTAGAATCCTGAGTTCCTAAAGCATATAATGAAGAACCAATTCTATTGTAATCGTCTGCAGCACCTATGGAGAAAGTTTTAAGAATTTAATATATTTATTCATTGATTCAAAAATACTTACTGAGCACCTACCTAACAACTAACAATGTATAATATGAGCTACCCAAAGTCTAGTAAACAACACAAACAACCATAATACAACATAATGAATATTATATTAGATATAGGTAAAAACTGCTTTGAGAGCAAGGGAAACATGATTCTACCTGAGTCATTCAGGGAAGGATTTACAGAAACTACAGAATGAGTTGGAGCTTGTAGGATGAGCAAATGTTTATCAGGCAAAGGGAGAGCATTTTGGATAAAGGGAACGCCATGAGTAAGGGCCAGGGAGAGACAGAGGAGCACAATATATGCAGAGAGCCTCATGGGACTACAGTACTACAGGGAACAAAGGGGAGTAGATGCAGCTAAAGATGGAAAAACTCAAAGCACTTTGGGAAAATAAGTCTGGTAAGCTAAGAGAGTCTGGATTTGATCTTGTGGGAATGGGTTTTACTAAACATTTTAAAACACAGTGGTAAAATCAACCCAAGAAAGATTTCAGATAAAAAATTTTGCTGCCTGGAGTTCGGACTAGAAGTGGACAGACACAGAAGGCAGGGTGACCAGTCAGGAAAACTGTTGCAATACTCTGGTAATGGATAATGAGGGTCAGGATCCAGATAGTAGGAATAGTAGGAACAGAGTGGAGCTGACAAAGCTGAAATTAATTTAGGAAATGTAACAAGTAGGATTTAGAAACAGTAGAGCTGAGGTAAGAAGGGAAATTATAGAGTTTGGGAAGCTAGATGAACGGTGGCACCTAGAAAGCAAGGTACCCAACTTAAGAACAACACTCTTCCCAGGGCTCACCCCACAGGCAACACACTTGTTAAGAAAAGATTATAATAGATGCTTCTCTTGGTTTCAGAAAAGGAACAGCACACAGCAATGGTCAAGAGCATGAACTTGGAACCAGGTCACCTGGGGTCCAATCCTAGCATCCCAACTTAACAAGCTGTATGACATATGACCTTGGGCATGTCACTTAAACTGTGCCTCGATTTCTTCATCTGGAAATGGGGATAATAATGATAATCACCTCACATAATTACTTGGAGGATTAAATGAGTTAATAAATATTACTATTATCTGGCACATAGTACAGTACTACGTAAATGTTTGCTATTATTAATGAAGTCCAAGGCACTTTGTATGAAAATTCCTTACACAAGTAGTATTTTTACAAGTGTTTATTCCCTAACAAATAGTAATCCTTATATTATACTTATGTTGCACAAAATTACATTCAACTGATAAGGCTGGAATATGGTGACTATTTATGTGTTATTTAAAGCTAATCTGATCTGATATCTTTTTATAAAGAAATTTTGAGTATAAACTTCAGACTCTGAATAACTTCTATACTTGAGATTCTTCACTATTATCTTAACCTAAAAGTTTAATTAAAAAAAAAAAGTACTTAAAAATCACTTAAAGTTTAGTTTACTGAGAAGCAGGAATCAAAAACAATTTTTGTGTTCAATATCAAATACATTAATATTTTATGCTTAAATTGATCCTGAAATTATTTTTTAGAGCAAGAACTAACCTGAATTCTAATATCTGACTCGGAGAACACTACCATCTATAACTATTACATCATTATGTGATCATAGAAAATATGCAAATTGCCCTGATTTTATACATCAGAACTCAAAATGATATTGAAAAGCATAATTTTTCATAGTCCAGGCTAAGTTCATTTATTATGAATAAATAGTTTTACTTCATATAATTATTTTATGATATAGGTTCACTATCATCTCTCTTAAAGTACTATTCCATTTGGCCAAATAAATAGAATTATTAGGAATCACTAATAATTTCTTCACTTTTCTTAACATATGATTCTCTATCTCTGTAGTTCTCTATGTTTGCATAGCACTAATACATACCTCTATAAAGATATATATTTTAATCTTTTTTTTTTTTCTGCTACCTGGTAAAGGGGTCAAACTCTGAACCTTGGGGTAAGACTTATAAACATACTGTATTCTTTTTGCTTTTTGTGTTTATCTTGCCTGCAAATACTTCGTGTGTGTGTGTGTGACTGGCCTGTACAGGGATCTGAACCCTTGACCTTGACTTTGGTGTTATAACACTGTACTCTAACCAACTGAGCTAACTGGTCAGCCCTTGCTATTAACTCCTTAAGGGCAAAAGCTATGTAAGTATTTCTTCATCTTGAAGTCACCAATACCTAACACAACAGTGGGCACACAACAGATATGCCAATGTTTATGAACTAAATTTTTAAAGAAATCGAAAAAGTATAGTAGTATTCTATTTTAAAACACCAATCTAAATTTAAGGGCATTCCAGTGAACAGTAATTCCTAATAATTACAATCAACACAGGTATGTACCATTTTATATTTATAAAGTTTTTAACAGAGGATTAAAAGTACAAAAATAACGTATGAGATATTTTATCCTTAAAGTCATTTTATAAACAAGGAAACCAACAAAAGACCAATTATGTGACTTGCCCAGGTCTCCAAAGCAAATAAGTAATGAATCTAGGAAGAAATTCAAGTTTCCCACACTTTTACTTTATAGTTCTTAATTATGGAACAGGCAAGTATAATCTACTACTAAATTAGAAGAAACCTGCAAATCACAAAGGTATAATAAAATAAAATATAAAAATAACTTTTAGGGCCGGCCCGTGGGTCACTCGGTAGAGTGCGGTGCTAATAACACCAAGGCCCCGGGTTCGGATCCCACATAGGGATGGCCGGTTCGCTCACTGGCTGAGCGTGGTGCTGACAACACCAAGTCAAGGGTTAAGATCCCCTTACCGGTCATCTTTAAAAAAAAAAAAAAAAAAAGATAAAAGTAAATTTATTTATTTGAGATACAAAGCATTGGAAACATTTGGTTTTATGATATGCCATTATTAGGCATTCTCTATCTGATTGTTAGAAATTATTCATTTCCTCCTTTTAACCCTCTCAAAAGAATTACACAAGAACAGAAGTTAGCAAACTAGAGACTCCTTTTATTTATTCCTTTCTGTTATAGCACGTAATAATACCTCAATGGAAGTTAATACTTCTAGGTGGAGCATCTACTGATTTATCTCGACATTAGAGGTTCTCAAACTTTTTGGTCTTAGGCCCCTTTACAACTTAAAAATTACTGAGAACTGTAGAGATTTTGTTTAAGTGGGTTATATCCATTAATATATTTACTGTATTTTTTTGAAAAGTAAAACAAAAATTTTTAATATTTACTAATTCATTTAAAATTAATAGTATTAAAATCATTATTTTGGGCCGGCCCGTGGCTCACTCGGTAGAGTGCGGTGCTAATAACACCAAGGCCCCGGGTTCGGATCCCACATAGGGATGGCCGGTTCGCTCACTGGCTGAGCGTGGTGCTGACAACACCAAGTCAAGGGTTAAGATCCCCTTACCGGTCATCTTTAAAAAAAAAAAAAAGAAAGAAAGAAACAAATTTATTTGAGAGTCAAAACCTGCCCAGACCTGAAAGTGAAAATGAGTTTGACCTGAAAAGAGAAAAAAAGCAGCCAATGGTGTTCTAGACTTGCTTTGCTATTTTAATTTATTACTGGGGATACCCAATTGCTAAGCTATCCTTGCCTCATAACAGCACTCAATCCGTGGTCTCCTAATTCTACTCAGAACCAGCAACCAGTCCAGAACTGATCCCCACTCCCCTGAGACCCTCTTCAAAATCCTTCAGCCACAACCCAAACCTTACAAAAGAGGCTTCCCTCCCTCTTCTTGGGAGCAGCATTCTAAGATTCCTTTGGAATTCCCTCCATCACTGAGAGTTAACAATTCTGATTTTGTCAGACCAAGATTTGTTCCTGATGGGTTTGGCTTATCAGGCTTTAACATGTTCATTTTACAAACTTTTTTAAAATTCCCACTGAATAAGACGCTGCAATAAGTCAATTTCCTAAATGAACCAGACAGAAGGTGACAAAGTTTTCAGGTCCTGCTTTCCTGATTCAGTGTGAATTTTCCTCCTTGTTCTTTTTTTTTTTTTTTTAGGGTGACTGCGCTCTAACCAACTGAGCTACCAGCCAGCCCCCTCCTTGTTCTTAAATATCCTTTTGCAACAAAGAGTCTCACAACTAATGTGCAGATGATCTCTGGGGAGCTTGTGAAGAACACAGACTCCTGGGGTCTTCTCCACCATATAAATTCCATGACGGCAAGAACTTTGTCACTTCTATTTCCAGCACTTAGAACAGTGTCTGGCACATAATAGGTCCTCAGCAAATTTTTGTTGAATGAATCAATGAATGAGTGTATATGTGTGTGTATTGTAGAGGGAAAAAGAGAGACTGAACCAAAGTTGCACATTACAGTAGTTCAGGATAAGTGTAAACACCAATGACTCATTAGTCTTTACTTAGCCAAACTGAGACAGCCTTTCACTCCACAGTTACAAACACAAAGCTTGGTGCTGGCTGGTTAGCTTAGGTTTTGGAAATGCAAAGATCAAAATATACATTGCTGGCTGGCTGGTTAGCTCAGTTGGTTAGAGCACAGTGTTAAAATACCAAGGTCAAGGGTTACGGATCCCCATACCTGCCAGCAGCCAAAAAAACCCCAAACATTTCTGAGAAAGTTTAAGAGGTGCCAAAAAATTAGTTTTCTTTAAATGTGAGGCTAGTAATGCCCAGGTGAGGCTCCCTCCTTAAATGCCTCTGCCCTAGGGATGCCTGGCCCATCTACTCTAGGCTGGGCTGCGGGGAGGTGGATTGTTGAGGACATTCTTAAGTGAAAGTCACATTTTTAAAAATTGCAATGTATGGCAGGAAAGAATACAATGATTATTAATACAGTTTTATCCAACTTTTTTTTGTATCATAATGTAAATTGTCAACAAGGTGAAAAAAGGCAAAAAGTATCACAGTATTATTATGAAAATAATTTTGACCTTGCAGACTCACTTTCAAAGGTTCTTGGGGTCTAGGCTTCATAGACCACAATTTGAGAACCACTGTTCTATATCAAGATCTTTACAAACTGTAAATAACATGTCAACTTTATAATTATTCCATTAAAAAAGTAAGCTTTAGCCACAGAAATATCTTACTTTTGTGGGATCTTGTCATCCTATCAGATTTAGCAGATGCATCCTTCACTCGGTTATGGTACTCTAAAAGGAATGTTCGCTCATGCTCAAAGAAATCATCTACATCCTATAGAATAAAAAAAAAAGAACTTTTTAAACTTATTTGCTTTAGTTTAATATGTAAATCACTTTGTTATCATTAATATATAAGACTATCAGTAAAACAGCACAGCTATCTTCTAATAATCAGATGTTATAATGACTTCACCAACAAGTTAAGACTTTAGTAGACATTCATTTCTATCTATCAAGTAAGAAATCTCCTAAGGGCCTGGCTTGTTAGCTCAGTTGGTTAGAGCATGGTGTTGAAAACACCAAAGCAAGCATTCAGATCCCCATACTGACCAGCCAAGAGAAAAAAAAAAAAGAAACCTATGGTTTTATAGTTGAAGGCTTAGAGCTCCCCATATGGTTCATGTTCACATGTTGTACTCTGAAACATGTTCCTACTTATGTTCTGCCTCTACAATCTTGCCTCTCCAATAAAAACATTACTATTGCTAATGGGAGTAACCAATTACTTTTGGGAAAAAAAATTCTGGTAAACAGAAATGAAAAATCTATTTTTCTTTGTCTATTATGTATTCTGTAGACGATTCCTGAACGCTGCCTGGCCTTAGTCATTAGTGCCCTGTCTGACTGCTCTGGAGAACCTGGCCAAACTAGCTAATCTGAAAGCAACAATATAATTGATCACTTTCTTCAATCTTTTTTTGAAACAAAGCTAGACATACATTAAAAGTAAAAAGTATTAATGGTACTTTCCCCCTTCGGAACTAGCAATGATTCATTGAAAAAGCATCAGTTGAGGGCTGGCCGGTTAGCTCATTTGGTTAGAGTGTGGTGCTGATAACACCAAAGTCAAGGGTTCAGATCCCCTTACCGGCCAGCTGCCAAAAAAAAGAAAAAGAAAAAGCATCAGTTGACATGATGTACTGAGACCCACATTCACAGAACACAAGCTGCAAGAGTTAGAACTGGCAAAATGTCATTAAAAAATCTGTAATTCCTATGTACCAGTTTTTTGAACTGTAAAAATGGGGATAAAACTATCAAACTTGGAAGTTTGTAGTAAAGATTAAATAAGAAAATTGGTGGTCTACCAATCAACACATTTTATAAATGTTTTAATATGTTAGTTATTACTTTACTAATAAAATTATCAAAATCATAATCAACATAGTGATTTACATTTAATGGCTAAGAAAAATGTTTAACAGTAATATATAAGCAGCACCACAGCACATGCATTGTCAACATATGAATGGACTTGTCTCTGACAAATCAAAGTACAAATCAAATAAGCAGTACTCTGTACTCAAGTTTTATCGTAGACGTATTTATAAAAAGAGGCAAGGATGACAAAGCAGCATTATTTATCTCTGTTTTTGTGTTTGAGAGTGTAATATAAACATTTTTCTCATATTTTAATGGTAAGAGTCTTCACATAAATAAAATTTTGTGCCATTTTTAGAACATCATCAAGAAAAATATAGGTTTTATTTAAGTAAATAATTAACTTTCTAAGTATTTTCACACATATTATCTTATTCAGTCTTTCCAAAAATCCTGTGAACTAGGTAGTATTGTTAACCCCATTTTGAAAATGGCAACACTGAGATTCATAGAAAAAAAGTGACTTTTCCTGTGGTCGTGTAGCTACCTCAAGATACTACAACACCTAAACTGAGATTTTCTTTTTTTTTCCCTTTTTTTTGTCTTTTTTTCGTGACCGGTAACGGGATCGCAACCCTCAGTGTCGCGCCTGTACCGCAACCGGCAATGGGATCACAACCCTCGGTGTCGCGCCCGCACCGCACTCAACCAGTAAGCGGACCAGTCTCTATATGGGATCCAAACCCTCAGCAGGAGCGCCGCTGCGCTCCCAAGCGCCGCCCTCTACCAAGTGCGCCACTGGGCCGGCCCTCAACTGAGATTTTCTAACTCCAAATCTGAACCCAGGTCTGTCGCTAACATTTGCAAGGTTAAGCTAAGGGTAAGTGTACAAACAGGGGCAGCCCCTCTCGACCACCCACGGAGTGCACGACTGGCTCTCTATCCTCTGAAGAATGAATTCAGGGAAGACGCCCACACAGGACCTGGAAGAAGGCCTAGGATTTGGGCAGGGAAATGTGGGGTTCTAGATACTTGAAATATGGTCTGGTTTGGAGCGAAGGAGCATGGGCTCCAGGTGGACAAATTCCCTTGGACTGCTGACTTCTCACCCCTTAGAGAGGGAGCTCTCTAAAGAGAGGAATCCAGCACAGGGGGCACACTCTCCCAGGCCTAAGGATTCTACTATCCAAACTTCTTTTACTCCAAGTCTGTACATTTTTGTTTTGTTTTTTTGGCAGCTGGCTGGTACGGGGATCCAAACCACTGGCCTTGTGTTGTAACACTGTGCTCTAATCAACTCAGCTAACTGTCCAGCCCTAGTTCTGTACATTTGAAATCTCAATCCATCTCTCTTTTAAAAAAAAAGTAAATTCTCAACCAATACTACTGCAAAACAAATAAAATCTTACCTTTACTCCTGAAACAATTACTCCATCTGCTGATTTAACCATGTTTTTAAAGAAATCTTCAAGTTTCTCTTTTTTATTTTTTCCTCGCACACTCAACTGAAAGAAAGGTAATTTAAATGAGCATTTTCTAGGTTACAAATGGAAAGTAGTGCCTCCTTTGTTCTTTGACATTTCAATGGCGATCTCTAAAGGATCCTGGTTATTAAACTTAATAAAGTGGCAATTTCATTATATATATCAGTGATTTTCAAACTTTAGGGCATAAAAGGAGTTTAGTAATAATAAAGTACTCAGGCCTCACTCCCAAAGATTCAGATTCTTTCTCAAATTTTATGAGCACATGCGATAATTCTGTTGCAAGTGGTCCTCTAACCACACTTTGTCAAACACTACTGTATAATATAAAGACAACTAAAAATTTAATTCAGGACTTCCTTTAACATGTGAAATTTATTGGGGTACAATACACCATCATATGATTCTGCAAAAGTTCTGCAAATATATTTTGCAAGTTCCTCACTATGAGCTTATCCAAATATCATTTCTTTTTCTGTTTTTGGGTAAGCAACTTGTAGTACAAGGGACACAAAAGGTGACTTTGAATGGCATAAGTGGTTATCCAAGGGCAAAACTGAGAAACAGCTAACTCTTTGACTCCTACCACTTGCTGCATCAGAATGCCCCATAAAGGAACATCCCATCTGACTTCTTTATCAGTTGCCATGGCTTCAACACTCACTTTTCTTTAAACGACTCACAAATCTCTATCACTGCCTGCTCTGATCTGAATGTATGTGTCTCACCAAAATTCATACATTGAAACCTAACTCATAAGGTGATGGTATTGGGGGGGGGCTTTGGGAGGCTATTAGGTCATGATGGTGGAACCTTTATGAATGGAATTAATGCCCTTATAGAAGAGGCCTGAGGGAGCTTGTTAGCCCTTTGCCCCTTCCTCTGCCAAGTCAGGATGCAAGAAGGCACCCTCTATGAAGCAAAGAGCCCTCACCAGACACCGAATCTGCTGGACGCTTGATCTTGGCATTCCCAGCCTTCAGAACCATGAACAATAAATTCTGTTGTTTATAAATTATCTAGTTTAAGGTATTTTGTTATAGTGGCCCAAACAGACTAATATACTACCTCAAAGCTCTTTCATGAACCTTATAGCCTACTTTTAATTGCCTACATCATATCCCTACATGGAGATTTTGCTAACCTCATACCGGATCAGTCTAAAACAGTGCTTGGCCCAAACAGACTAATATACTACCTCAAAGCTCTTTCATGAACCTTATAGCCTACTTTTAATTGCATACATCATATCCCTACATGGAGATTTTGCTAACCTCATACCGGATCAGTCTAAAACAGTGCTCATTTAAATAAAATAATCTCCAAATTTTTCCTTTCCCAGTTCCATATCTTTGATTCATGGTCTCTTCATCTAACCAATCTCTCAGACTCCCATGTGTTCCCCAAAATTCCATACCTCTCATTAAAATCTTGTAATATCTACTTCTTCCTTTCTCTCACAGCTCAAATTCGACCAGCAAATATCAGAAATCTGCCACTTCCTACGCTTACTTTCCTAGTAGAAGTCCTCATCATTTCTTGCCTAGACTGCTACATTGGACTAGTTAATTTCCCTCATCCCCAAATTCCACACTATTCTGTTGCCTGGGACAGCTTTCTAAAATCAAATTTTGAGCATCTCATCCTTACTCAAAAACTTTAGTTTCATTTTGTTCAGAGAATGCGGGCAGATCCCCTTAGCATGGTACATAAGACTTTCAACGATCTCACTCAATTTACCTTTTCACCTACCATCCTACCCCTGCAGAACTTTGTGCTCCAAATAGTTCTCAAAAGAAGCTCTGAACTTTTAGTTTCCTCTGTATCTAAAATTGTATCTATTCTCCCACTGAAAATTCTACTCAGGCTTAATTAAACACCTGAATTAAAAGGCCCTTCCAAATTCCTTGTTAGAAACCTTCCAATCCCTTCCAAACTCCCAGTTAGAATTCATTGTTCTATCTTTAGGCCTCCCAAAACACTGTTTTTTGTTTTTTCTTTTTTTACTGCATTCTTGATATTAATTAATTAATTCATTCATTCCACAAACCATTAATGAATATCGAATTACAGTCATGCATGGTGCTAGGGATACAAAAATTATTAGAAGATGGTCCCCACTTGCTGTGGTCTGAATGTGTATCCACTCCAAAGCGCATGTGGGAGGCTGATTCCCAATGTGGCAGTGTTGAAAGGTGGGGCCTTTAAGAGGTAATTGGATTGTGAAGACTATGCTGTCATGAATGGATTAATCCATTCATGGAGCAATGGGTTAATCATTTAATGGGTTATCATGGGTATGAACTGCTGGCTTTATAAGGACAGCAAGTGAGCTCATTAACAAGCGCTCTTGCTCAGTCCTCATTTTGTGATGCTGTGCATCTCCACGGTACTCTGTAGAAAGTCCCCACCAAAAAGAAAGCCCTCATCAGATGTGCCCCATGGAACTTGGACTTCCCAGCCTCCTGAAGTATAAGAAATAAATTTCATTTTCTTATAAATTACCCAGTTTCAGGTATTCTGTTATAAGTAACAGAAAATAGACTAATACACTACTCTTAAAATAAGTTATGGTACAGAGGATGATACAAAGAAGCAAGCATAAGATTAAACACAATATGATGAGTATAATGTTAGAGATATGCATAGGGGCTAGGAGAGCACCCAAGGAGCTCAGTATAGACTTAGGGGCAGAGAAAGATAAGACTGGAGGTTAAATGACCAGTTAGGGGGCTGCTTCAATAACCCAGGCAAGAATTATAGAATTTGGAACTAATCATTAGGTCTGGCAATGGAAGGAAGTGGACGTATTCCTAATATAGTAAGGTAGTAAAACAGATGGAATTTAGTGACTCCTAATAGGAAGTAGGAGTCATGGGTAATTTTCAGGTTTTAAGGAACCAGGTAGATGGCGGTACCTTCTTTCAGATACAGAATATAAAAGGACTTACAGGTCTAAAGAAGAGTTTGTCTGAGGACAAAATGCTAAAATGACACCTAACTGGAGTTTTTCGGTAGTAGTTTTATGGGGGAGGGGAGGGTTGGCCGGCACAGGGATTGAACCATAGACCTTGGTGTTATCAGCACCATGCTCTAAATCAACTAACTAGCCAGTCCTCCACTGTTTAATATATAGGGCTAAGTCAAGGACTCGGATTCCCATACTGGCCAGTCACCTTTTTTTTTTTTTTTTTTTTTTTTTTTTTTTTTTTTTTTT
>NW_007738931.1:30785-40015 GCF_000696425.1 Galeopterus variegatus
AACTTGATAAAGGACATCTACAAAAAACCCACATGATCATCTCAATAAACTCACTTTTTCATGATAAACATACTCAACAAACTCAGAATAGAAGGAAAATTCTTCAACTTGATAAAGGACATCTACAAAAAACCCACAGCTAACATCATATTTAATGGCGAAATACTAAATGCTTTCCCCTTAAGATCAAGGACAAGACAAGGATGTCTGCTCTTGCCACTTCTATCCAACACTGTACTAGAGATTCTAGCCAAGGCGGTTAGGCAAGAAAAAGAAATAAAAGGCATCCACATTGGAAAGAAAGAAGTAAAAACAAACATAGGAAAGCTAATGAATGAGTATGGCTATCAAGGCAGTCAATGGCTGTGGGGGATACAGCAAGTTCAGGGACTTGATTTCTGATTGGCTTCCACTTCCCTATGAACAAGGTCATCACCCGATCAAGAGGAACCGCTGTGAGTTGAAATTACCCTTCATGGAAAATGGGAGATGGCTGTCTAAAGACATATGTTTGTTATAAACGACAGAGCAGGCACTCTAGCCTAGATGAAAAAGAAGCAAAAACAAGAGAGCTGTTAACAGAGTCAAGATGCAGGAGGTCAAGAGTCTAGATGTACCAATGAATGAAAGAACAGGTTTAACTGGAATAGGAAGAAGAGAGCTATAAGGACAGAAGGCTATACTTGGAGTCTATAACACTAGGGTGATGACAAGATCCTAGGTGTGACCACTGATGAGGTAGCAAGAATTGAATGGAGGTTAGAGTGTTAAATAGGTTAAATATTTAATCCATCATTAAATAGACTCAGACTATACCTACTGGAAACGGAGAAAATACACAGCTACATAATAAAAGCAATAATAAAAGCAATCACTCCTTACAGCACTGACTGTTTCTTATACAAGTAAATGCTGAAACAAGCCCTTCTAGGCTTCCCATATGCTCCATGGCCTTCAACACTTTAAGACACCTCAGCCCCACTTCAACAGCTCATCAGTCCCATGATCCTGTCAGTCTAATAGAATATCACATACAGATTTCTTTCCATCACCACTGAACTGAGTAAAGATTTGGAAAAAACAGCATTAGAAACAGGTTGGAAAAAACTTTTTATTCTGAGCCTATAATCTTCTATAATCTGTTAATATACTTTATTTTAATTTTTTTTTTTTTTTTTAAAGATGACTGGTAAGGGGATCTTAACCCTTGACTTGGTATTGTCAACACCACGCTCTCAAGTGAGCCAACCGGCCATCCCTATAAAGGGATCCAAACCCGTGGCCTTGGTGTTATCAGCACCATACTCTCCCAAGTGAGTCACAGGCTGGCCCTTATTTTAATTAATTAAAGAATACTTGCAAAATACGGTACTTTCCAGTCCATCTTTTGAGGCTTTCTCTAAAACACCATTTGCTGATATTAAAAGGGTTATATGATGTATCATCATTATCATCTTTCTTTTGGCAACTGGTTAGTATGGGGATCAGAGCCTTTGACCTTGGTGTTATCAACACCATGCTCTACCCAACTGAGCTAACTGGCCAGCTCTACATCATCATCTTAATTACACATATGTTAGTTGGTGAGGAAGAAAAATAAATAAATCTACCTTGGTGGGAGAAAATTTATGAAACCCTAAGATTTCTGAAGGCTAATTATAAAGCTAATCTAAACATTTAATAATCTTTGACTTATCAATTCAATAAATATTTATTTTACATCTCAATTTCTAGGCACTACTCTAAAATAGTGAGGATATAGTGGTAAAAAATTAAAGTCTTACCTTCATAGAACTTACATTTTAAAATACAGGTATATAATTTCAGGTAGTACTAAGGGCTGTGGCAATGGGATGGAGTACTTGGAGAGTTAGGCTGCTCTAGCTCAAGTGGCCTTGCACTGATATCTCCATGCCTCATTTGATACCTATGCTGTTCCACCAAATTATTACTAAGGTTTTAGCCCAGGTCATAAATAAGACTCAGCCGAAAACAAACTTATAAAAATAAAAAAGTAATGATAGCACCCTATCATGTGTTCTTCCCATGTATTCCATAGCAACCCTATCATAACTCATTTTTCAGTTTCTTATATTTCATGATACAGACTGAGTTCTTTACAGTTCCCAGTTATGAACTACCATATACCACATTTACACTATGTAAGTACCTATGCTTAAAGTACTATATTTCTATGACCTTGAGTTACTTCATACATTTTTTTATAAAAATTTTTGTCCTCTACTGTTAGACTTAGGACATTTTACTGTCATAGCTACTAAAACCAAACTAGAAAAGTAAATTTATATATACAAAATTCTTTGATCTTGACATTAACTTGTAAGCAAACAAGCACTATACCATATTCGTTTTCTGCTGAAATTATTAATTAATCTTGACATCCAAATATAGGTTCCGAGATCTGCATCACCCATTCACTAAAAAAATGTTTTTGCCAGTATTATGAATGAAGAAATCTTTAAAGCTCAACCACCTCAATCTCTCTTACTGCACTGTAACAAAGTTTTTTCAGGCAGGGAGGGATGGAGGTAGGAAAAGTAGGAGCAATCAGCACTGGAGGAGGTCAGTTAAACAGAACAAAAGTCAATGATTTACTCAAAAGTAATCTGGAATTCTTTAGTTCAAGCACCTCCCTGGAATTCTCCATAAGGCTTCAGAAGACTCCAAACTCAGATTTAAGAAGCACTCATCAATCTGATAACCCTGTTCTTAAGAAGTTTAATTCAGGATGAAAAAAATCAATGTCTCGAGGGGCAGATCAGGAAAAAAAATCGTCTCATGTAGTAACATGATTTACTATCATTCCTTCAATTAATCTACTCAAGTTCTATTGAAATAGTACTGCATTACTACTAAAAAAGTGTCACTTTAAACTTCCTTGAAAAATAACATTCTAAAAAAGGCATTAATGTTGGGCCCAATCTTTCTCTTCTATTACAAGACCCTATTGCAGTGGTCCCTATACCTAATGTGATGGATGGTCCTTTTATTTATTTCCTTAAGTAAAATAAATAAAAGGCCTTATGCCTTTCCTAACTACTCCCTGCCTTTTCCAATGACTCTTTAAAAAGAAACCTTGATCACTGCTTTAATCAATTCAATACTCACGTCTTGATTATATTCCAAGAAGACATGGAAATTTAAATCTTTTCTCAAAATAGGATGTGCTGCCACACGACAGAGGAACACTTCATGCATTGCAACTGTCTTCTTGAATATTGCCAAATACTCACTAGAAACAATACACAAAATTAAAGGTCAGAAACTTCATCGACTAGAAAATTACCTACAACAAAATTTTTCAGCAAATACTCTTTGGATTATTCCAAATGCAAAATTAGAGATACGAAGATATAATTCATGTAAAAAACAGTTTTAGTTGAATAGTTAATTAAATATAAAACCCAACTCTAAAAAAAGACTTCATGCTAGTTAACAGTATTTATTATATCTAAATGTTAATTTTTTTTTTTTTTTTTTAAAGATGACCGGTAAGGGGATCTTAACCCTTGACTTGGTGTTGTCAGCACCACGCTCAGCCAGTGAGCAAACCGGCCATCCCTATATGGGATCCGAACCCACGGCCTTGGTGTTATCAGCACCGCACTCTACCGAGTGAGCCATGGGCCGGCCCCAAAATGTTAATATTTTTAAGTTCTATGAACTTTTCTTACTATGCACGTTGATGTTAAAGGTAACTATAGTGATGCTTGTTTTCAGCTCCAAAGAAAGCATACAAATTATTTGATACAAACTTAATGATTCCATTTCTATATAATTACTACTTTTAAACACCCTAGTACAAAAAATATCAAAACCCAAGCCTCAATAAGCATATTTTCAACATTAATAATTATTTTCATCTAATGACCCAAACACAAGAAAGAAATACACCATAGAGATTCATTTTTGCCATTACACTGAAGAAATGTATTTTAAATATTTTAATATCATCAGTGAATCCCAGTGACCATATAATAATACATGTCAGTTTAGGGGAAAAAAAAAAAAAACACTCAAGGAAAAGGCCCTGTATTCTTGCTTCAACTACGTGCAAGAAGGGTAAGTTTTACGTACCAGTAAATCAGCAGGACCAATGTTGGGAGAAGTTTGATCTCTGTGAGGGTAGTCATTCAGTGAAGACAAAAAAGAAGGATGCAGAGGATGGAGGTAGCAGTAGAATAAACCCAAGGTTCTCTGTTATCCAACCCCTAACCAGACCACAAAAGAATCATGATCAGGGCCACTGGAAAATCACAGATTCTACTATATTAATGTGTTCTGCTAAATTCCAGTTTTCAATCTTTAAGTATATATTTGTCTGCTATCACACTACTGCTTGCATCCAGTACTGACAGAATTCTTAAAATATCTGTCATCTTACACTTTGACAAAGAAGACCTATTTTGCTAATTCATCTTTTCAAAAGAGTTTAGCATTCTCAAGAAAAGTCTGGTAGCAGTATGAATAACACACTTAAAAACTGAAACTGAGTAAAAGAGGAGAAAAGGAAATGCATGAAGGGGAAAAATAACCAGAAAAAGAATGATGGAGGTTATGATAAGGCAAGGAAAATTATTTCCTTGTACAATTCTCAAAATACAGAGAAACAGTTCATAGTAAATCCAAAAATTACTTCGAATATTTATTAAGAGGGGAAAGATTCTGTATTTTCAGCAAATATACTAAAAATGAAATAAAAATTATCACAATTTTTCAAGGATTTAATACATTTCTAATAAATGTGAAACTAACAGTCATTTAATGAAAAACAATTTTTAACTATTCTCTAGTTACTTTGCTCCTATTCTTTTCCCTTTGGCCAGAAGCCACAGGTAGAGAAAAGAGGGAAAAATCACATATACACACACACACACTTTTTAAAAAAGAAAACAATATACACAAAGAGTTGCTAAGCACATTCCTCTATGATAAAAGAAGTTTTAGTAGTATGCACATGTTCGAAAAAAGATAACCATGTTGATAATGACTAAGGCCCTGTAAATAAAAAAAAAATTAACATTCTGTTTTAAAAAACTCATGTTCCCTTTCTATTATTTTTTTATAAGCTTATGGATCCTTTGTTTTCAATTTTCAGAGTGTATTTAAAATATCAATTTAAAGCATTTACAATGTAGATAATTATTCTATAATTTTCCTGTAGGCTCTGATCATGATCGTTAACACTGGATGTGTGACCTTAACATGCATCTTCCAGAAAGGGTCACTACGGTGAAACAATTAAAAGGATGATATCAGAGAGCACGAAAAAAGGTTTTAAAACAAGCACAATTAACAAGATCAACAACAACAAAAAATCACATACGCTTCTAGTTCCTGTTTCATCTTTGTGAATTCTTCCTTCGTCATCGATCCCTCTCCTTCTCCAAGCTTCTGTAGTTTTTCCCTTGAAGCATCAAAGTCAGGTCTTGGTGGTGCTGGTGGGATCTATAACAGAACCAAATCACTAATTTTAAAGAATTATTTCATTTCTTGCAGCATTGTACTACCATCACCATAAGACCGTGTCTGGGAAAGTTAAAGGTGTCCTGAAAGAACTGAGCAACAGGAACACCCAAACCCAGATTAGAGAACCTGAATAGTTCTAGAAATTAAGATTTTTGAGGTCCTTTACACCAAAGTAGAAATACAGCATGGGGCTACTTTCTGGTTCTAGAACAGTAGTTCTCAAAGTTCAATCTGCGGACTCCTACATGGCAACCCAGAGTCCTCACATTCATATGCACACTAAGCTTTGACTATAGATTGAATGAATACATAGAGCAAACATGCATACCATTTTTTCGAAAGTACGTAAGTGGTATAATTAAATGCAAATGTATTTTTAAAAATTAATGAATTCATAGTAGCTTTATGCTATTGAATTTTATTAATTAATAAAAACTAAAAATACAATCCAGCAAGGGATGTTAAAAAGGGTCCTGGATTAAAGCAGTGTGCCAGAAGCAGAAAGAACTGCTTTAAAAAAGAGAACAAGACACAGATTAATGACTAACCTCATTCTATTCATTCCATAGTCAGGGAGTAAGGATGTACTTAACCTTAAATAAAAATACAACATCTAGAAGATATATATCACTCAAGGGAAGGATATAAAAAAAAATTATCTTAGGAGGAAGGGCCTACAAGTAAGAATCATCAAGGGAAAAATGATGGAAAATTAAAGAGAGCAAGTGAGATAAAAGGAAGAAAAGTTAAAATAAGAATGATTACAAGAGGGCCGGCCCGTGGCTCACTCGGTAGAGTGCGGTGCTGATAACACCAAGGCCACGGGTTTGGATCCCATATAGGGATGGCCGGTTCGCTCACTGGCTGAGCGTGGTGCTGACAACACCAAGTCAAGGGTTAAGATCCCCTTACCGGTCATCTTTTAAAAAAAAAAAAAAGGAAAGCCACCCTCTGTTGAAGGAGGCACCATAAGTGAAACCTGTTTTCCAATTTGATCTAGGTAGGGATTGGGAAATCAGGTCCTTGAAATCCATTTATCTAGACTTTAGTGGCTTAGTCTTTCTCAGGCTAACAGAGTCAATGATAGTAGCTACTTCGTAGGGTTATTCTAAGGATGGAAATGAACTAATGTAGAGCCACTCAAAGTTGTTATATTTGTTATACTGGTGTATGATGGGATGAATATAAAGGTTGAGAGTCAGGGTTAGAGAATTTTATAGCTATTTCACAGAGTAATTTTATGTCAGTCAAATCTAATAAAAATTTAGGCTTGTAGTTTTTGTCTTTCCTTACATTTTTCTAACATTTCATTTAATTATATTTGAGTCAGAAAGCATCAAGTACAGTTTAGTACACATTCACTGAGTATCTACTATGTGCAAGGCACAACACTGAGCACTGGGTATATAAATATAAATAAGACATGGTTTTAGACTTTGAGGAGTATTTACTTTATGGAAGGAGAATACAAGAACATACCAACTGTGAACGTTAATTGTAGGTGTCAACTTGGTTAGATAAAGGAATGCTGAAAAACCTGATAAAACTATCTTTTTAGGTGTGTCCATGAGGGTGTTTCCAGCAGAGATTAGTTTGAGAGTCTGAGTAGACTGGGTGGGAAAGACCCACCCTCAACATGGGTGGGAACCATCCAATCCGCTGCGGGTCCAGAGAGAACAAAGGAAAAAGGTAAAGCTCTCTCTCTCTATCTGCTGGAGCTGGGATACACTCCTCTCTCCTGCCCTTGGTCATCAGAGCTTGCGACTCTTCAGCTTTTGGATTCCAGGACTTACACCAAGGACACCATCAGCTTCCCTGGTTTTGAGGCCTTCAGACTTGGACTGAGCCACACTACCAGCATCCAGTTTATAGACGGCCGACTGTGGGACTTTTCTTCACAATTGCGTGAGTTAATTCCCCTAATAAATCCCTCTCATATATTTATAACATATTCTATTGATTCTGTCTCGCTGGAGAACCCTAATACATCATCATATAAGAAGGTAGGGAGGGAAAAAGGGCAGAAACAGAATGGGAAAAGAAAAATGCACTATTATTCGTTCATGAAAATCTGAACTGTAGGAAAAAAAGGAAACAAATGACTGAAAAGGAGTGCTGACCACAAGGATGGAGATGGAATCAGGTCACAATAATTTCAAGGAAACCAAGTGAAACTAAATTTCAGCAATCTGAGTGTGGTCAACAGCTGAGGCAGAATAACCATCTATTTCAACATCTGGTGCATATTTCAATATGGGTTCAAAATCAGTATGGTTTATAACATGCCCTTAATCCCTAAGACAAGCCTGCTTCAATTTTAACAAACAATACAAATGTAAGCTTAAACGAAGGAGTTTAACATCTTTATGCCCCTAAACTAGACAACTCAGGATAAAAGGTGGTAGCCAAGTATGTTTTATAACTGGCAATTTTAAAAATCACGTAAGTTCAGGGCAGTCAGCTCAGTTGGTTACAGCATGGTGCTGATAACACCAAAGTCCAGGGTACGATTCCTGTGCTGGCCAACCAAAAAAAAAAAAAAAAAATCACACAAGTTCACTAGAAATGCTAAACAAGGTCCCAACACATAATAGAGTACCTAAAAAGCTTCTAGAAAATGGAATGAAAATGGAACTTCAATACTTACAATGTAACCTGCATAATCTTCATTTTCAACGAAGGAATCGTGAAGCCAAATAAATTCCTCATGTTGTCGAACAACAGAAAACTCATTTTGTTTAAAATTTGGCAGTGAACTCTGCAAAGATAGAGATTCTCTTGAATAAAAGTCAAAATTACACTAAAAAAGCTTTTAAATAAACATTTTATATCTTATTTTTTATTTTATTTATTTTTTTAAAAGATTGACTGGTAAGGGGATCTTAACCCTTGTCTTGGTGTTGTCAGCACAATGCTCTCCCAAGTGAGCTAACCAGCCATCCCCTATGTAGGGATCCGAACCCGTGGCCTTGGTGTTATCAGCACCACACTCTCCCAAGTGAGGAATGCAAAATTTTTTATACTCAATGATCTCAACCGTATTTTTTTTTTTGTAGTTGGCCAGCACTCAATCATATTTGTTTTTGGCAACTAGCCAGTAAGGAGATCTGAACCCTTAACCTTAAGGTTATAACACCACACACTAACCAAATGAGCCGATCAGCCAGCCCTCAACTGTATTTTTTTAAATGCACGCAAAAAAGACTTACAGGAAATACACCCAAATGTGTAAAGCAGTGGATTTTTTTACACATTCCTTCCTTCTCCCAATTTTCCACGACACACATGAATTACTTTAATAAACAGAAAAAAAGTAAATAAACAGAAATCCTGAGACTTATTAAATGATGAATTTTATAAAGTTTCTTACTAAGTGGAATTATTTAACTTTAGCAGTAGTGAGAAAAATAACTTACACTTTATATTTCATTTGGCACAACTGGCTCTTAAATGAGTAAATACACATTTTAAAAATAAACACCATTACTTAAAATACACGATTTTTCAGAATTAATCACTTTAAATTGCTGTGATACTCTATATGATGGCCTTTAACAGAAATCGTACTGATGGGCTGACCTGTGGCTCACTTGGGAGAGTGTGGTGCTGATAACAGGAAGGCCACAGGTTCAGATCCCTATATAGGGATAGCCGGTTAGCTCATTTGGGAGAGCGTGGGGCTGACAACACCAAGTCAAGGGTTAAGATCTCCTTACCAGTCATCTTTAAAAAAAAAAAAA
>NW_007738932.1:0-305 GCF_000696425.1 Galeopterus variegatus
CCAGTTGCTGGGGCTTCTTTCTTCTGGGGAAAATCTGAGCATGGCAATCGGTGCGGATTTGAGAATGGGTTGATCAAAGATGGCAGGGTAATTAAGTAGACAGAGAAAAGGCCAGGAGTAAAGGAATATTCAGGTGAAACGTGCTCTAGAAGCCTAAACTGTTTCTACTCTCTCTTTCCACTTTGTGGATGTTTCAAGAGAATGGATTAGTGAGATGCAGCTACAATTTTTAGTCTTCTAGAATTAGAATGATACAGTTTTGACATGTTTACCTGGTTACTCAGAAAACAAACAAGAAAAAAAAA
>NW_007738932.1:4402-12274 GCF_000696425.1 Galeopterus variegatus
CAGCCAGTGAGCGGCTGGTCTGTATGTGGGATCGGAACCCTCGGCGGGAGCGCCGCCGCACTTCCCACGTGGCGCACTGTAGCAGTGCGCCACCGGGCCGGCCCCCACTATTTTATTTTTAAATAATAGGTTTAGGATGTTCTGAAATAAGGGAAATATTAAATAAAATTGAATCTCATTATCCATCCAGCATTGTGCTAAGGAATTTACACTTGAGGAAACCAAGCCTCAGAGAAGTTAAGCAATTTGACAAATATCACAAAGCTAGTGAGCTGCTGAGCCATGTTTCAAAGCCACGTCTGACTGGCTCTGAGATCACACTGAAAGCAATTAATCATTCAGAACGTGAGCTTTTTAGAAAATAAATTTTTCATTTTTTCAACTGCTTTCCTATTATTTTCAATCTTAAAAAAAACGATGTGTGCTGTTCGAACCAATAGAATGCCTATTGTGAGGTCTAGTAAAAAATTAATAAAAAAAATATTTTACATGACTCAGTAAATTTTGTAATGCAGCTGAAATCTCAGCTCTGTCCGAAATTATTTGTGGTTTTTAATAGTGGAGTAATAAGTTCTTTTCGACCTTATTAAAACTTTGATCCATAACATGCTTCATATTGCACTCAGGAAACAAGAATAACAATAGCTGGACAGATGGAGTGAGTAGCCCTTCTTAACCTGACTTTCCTTTGCGACAACACGAAGTACTATTTTTCTTTTAATATAGTGAATTTTAAATATATCTATGCATTCTTGCAGTGATTTGTAATAATGCTTGCTGTATCAGTTGTCTATTGCTGTCTAACAAACCACATCAAAACAATAACTTTTTATTTCCACTAGCTTTGTAGGTCAACAGGGTGTTTATTCTGCTGGTCTCGCCCAGGCTCACTCTGGCAGCTGCAGTCAACAGGCAACAGGGCTGGGGTGAAGGGTTTGAGTGGGCTGCTCTTGCATTTCTGAGCCTCAGTTTGAAGGCTGGAATGATTGAGACAGCTGGGCCTCTCCCTCCACATGGCCTTTTATTCTAGGCTTCTTCACAAACTGTCGGACACTTTACAAGAAAATGAGATTGGAAGCCACAAAGCATCCTGAGGCCACGTGTGGAAGTCATGTAATATTGCAGATGACTTCATGAAAGCAAGTTACAAGGTCAACCCAAATTCAAAGGCTGAGGAAGTCTTTTTCACCTCTTGATAGGAGGAGCTGAAAAGGAGTTGTGGTCCCATTTAATAAACCACACTTGAAGTAGTCAGATTATCCACAAATATCTGGTGTTGTGATGCCCATGATAACAAGAGAGGCAGGAGAGAAAGAATAAAGAACCTGGAGGGCAGACATATGACATCTAGCCCCATTTTTCCCACTGAATAGGCAAAAGCGATGACTTCAGATCTGTAAACCTTAAACCTTCCTTTTTTCAACTGTAAAATAAAAGTGGTAACACCTTCCTCAGAGGGTGGTTGAGATGATTAAGATTTCATACACAAATAACCTTATGAAGTGTTAAGTACTAAATTCATACGGATTATTATATAAATAACAAGATGGGAAAATTGTACTTTCCCAGCTGTCTACGTAGGACGTCTTAGGAAGAGCACTGTTTCTTCTCTGTGTGAACGATTTTCATGACCTATGGCTATGCAGGGGAGAGTGAGACCTTAAGAGAATGCTCAGATTTTAAAGGCTGGATTCGATGTACTCTTGTTAGGAAAGGTATTTATTATGTTCTTTACAGAAGAAAGGAGGAAAGGAAAAAAAGAGTCAAGGACAGGCTGCAGATACAGTGTGAGAGGAAAAAGAAAGCAGGATGTTGGACAACTGAATGGAGCAGTGTGATTCCTCCTGTAACCACCAATTACTACTTTTGGTAAATTATGCTAATTTTGAATACTCGTTGAATGTAAATTTTTTTAATGAGCATTTTTTTTATTATTATTAGGGTTAGATGGGTGTATTGATAGGGCTAGGGCTCACAGACGCCTCAAGCCCACAGTACAGACTCGGTCACAGACCCTTCACATGCAGGTCCATGAGCTAGGTAATAGGAAAAGATCCTGGGAGCTGTGGGTAAAAATTAATAGTCTTTATTCAGAGCTAGGAGCAGCCACCCTAGTGGCCTCCTAGAGCATCCCGAGGAGCAGGGGGCAGCATGTGTATCAGAGCCATTAGTCCTTTATACTTAGGTCCATAACCCAGGACACCTGGGCACACATATGCAATTACATTAGTCAATAGCCAAGGAACACCTGGGCATGTGTGCATATTTACATCAAATGCTTGGCAAGATTCTGAACATCTGAGGGGCCCTGACCATTTCCTGGGCATGTGTGCATATTTACATCAAATGCTTGGCAAGATTCTGAACATCTGAGGGGCCCTGACCATTTCCTGGGCATGTGTGCATATTTACATCAAATGCTTGGCAAGATTCTGAACATCTGAGGGGCCCTGACCATTTTCCTAAATTTTCCCTATGATCCACCCCTTCAGGTTTCCTCGCTGTACAATCTATTTGTTGAGAATCTTCTGCGATGTTCCCTTAGCAAGGATAAATGACGATTACATTCATATAACCTATTCCATCTCAACAGTCCTAAAAGTCTTTAGCTTGTTGCAGCACCAACTCAAAATTCCAAAGTCTTATCTGAGACCAAAGGCAAAACCCCTTTCAGCTGTGTACCTGCAAAAATCAAAAACAAGTTTACCTACTTCCAAGAGACAGGGGGACAGACATTGGGTACACATTCCGATTCCAGAAAGGAGGAATAGACCAGGACAGAGGAGAAACAGGCCCCAAACAAATCTGAAACCCAAACAGGGCAAACGTTAAGCACAGTGGGGCATCTTGGCCCCCAAAGCATTGGGCGGCTTCGCTCCTACAGGTCTGCCAGGTACAGCCCATTGAGCTGCCCTGGTGCCTGCAGTTTTTCCAGGCCGGCACTGCACATTACCAGCAGCCCCACAGTCCTGGGCTCCTGGTGGCAGTCCCACATTCCTCAATGAGGGTTCTCTGTGGGGGCTCTGACCCCACTTTTCTGCTCCACATTGTTCCATAAAGGACCTCTGCAGTGGCTCCACCTCTACAGCAGGTTTCTGCCCGAGTCCCCCGGCTTTTTCACACATCTTCCAAAATCTGGGTGGAGGCTGCCATGCCTCCACTGCTCTCATGTTCTGCTGGCCTGCAAACTTAATGACACAGATGCCACCAAGGTTTCTGGCTTGTGCTTTCTGGAGCTGCTGCATGAACCACACTTGGGGCCACCTGAGGCAGTGCTGCTCCAGCCAGAGTGGCTGGGATGCAGGGAGCAGGTTCTTGAGGGCAGTAGTACCTCAGGTCTGTCCTCTGGAGAAACTCAGTTCTCCTAGGCCTCTGGGCCTAATGATGGGAGGAGCGCTCTCCCAAATTTCTGAAATGCCCTCAGGGCCTTTCTTCCACTGTCTTGGCTATTAGCATCTAGCTGCCCCATCCCTGGCTCTTGAATCACTTGAATAGCTATTTACTCACAGTCTTGGGCAGTTCTGCAGCATTTGCCCACACAGTTTGAACAGCTGCATTCACCCATTTCACCAAGGCATGGCTGCTCTGCCCCTGTGCTTATCTGCAGCTATCTTGTAACCACTGCTACAGAGACAGTTCTGCGGTAATGGAAGCTAACTTTTCCACCATTTCACCAGGTGAAAACATACTTGAAATTCTGCAGGGGAACCCATCCTCAGGTCATCTGCCCATCTGCATGTGGCCCTCTTTTCTCGGGTTTATACAGCCATCTGCTTTCTTGGGTTTATACATCACCTGTCGAGCCATTTGCTTTCTCAGGTTTAAGTGGCAACCAGTGAGCCATCTGTCTTCAGACAAATGTGACATGCATTTACTACATTGTCTCCAGAGCACGTTATACCATCCACCCCTAGGTACCAGATCTGCAGCAACCGGGGGCTCTCCCTGTTTCTGCTGCTTAGCTGTTTCCCCAAGCCCACCAATTAGACCTGGGTGTACGGGACATAGGTAGTGAATTGGGTCACCTGTGGGTTGCCTACCAGTCTGCCCAGTCCCAGAGGCATTCATGCTCCAATTTCTGATGAGCAGGTCGTGCCAGGAGACACACAGTGTCCCCCAGCTCACCATCAGGTTCACCATCATTCCCAGTGTCGGGAGCAGGAATGACCTGTCGCTTTACTTCAGCCTCCAGGGCATGTACTCATGTTTCCAACCTGTCTGCTTTCTCCTGCAAGTCTCAAAAGTGTGACACTTCGTGGGGTTTCTGGTCCATGTTGGCTCACAGTGCAGTGAGCAACAGCCGGACCTGTCAACAGGAAAGCAGCCGCTGGGCACCACATACTCAAGGGGATGTTTCCAACCTGTCTGCTTTCTCCTGCAAGTCTCAAAAGTGTGACACTTCGTGGGGTTTCTGGTCCATGTTGGCTCACAGTGTAGTGAGCAACAGCCGGACCTGTCAACAGGAAAGCAGCCGCTGGGCACCACATACTCAAGGGGAACCACATTCCCTCCCCCTCCCAAGGGGCTTTCTGATTCTTTACCTGCTTGGCATCCTACCCATGATACCAATTGCCAGGCTCTTTTACCTGCTCAGGATCCTGCCATGACTACACCAATTGTACTGCTAGGGCTAGAGCTCATAGAGCCTTCAAACCCATGGTACAGACTGGGTCACAAACCATTCACATGTAAGTCCATGAGCTAGGTAATAGGAAAAGATCCCGGGAGCTGTGGGAAAAAATTATTGGGCTTTATTCAGAGCTAGGAGCAGCTGCCCTAGTTGCCTCCCAGAGCATCCCAAGGAGCAGTGGGCAGTGTGTGTATCAGAGCCATTAGTCCTTTATACTTAAGTCCATAACCCAGGACACCTGGGTGCACAAGTGCAATCACATCAGTCAATAGCCAAGGAACACCTGGGCACAAGTGCATATTTACATCAAATGCTCAGCAAGATTCTGAATATCCGAGGGGCCCTGACCATTTTCCTATATTTTCCCTACAATGGGATATAACGGAAGCAGCACCCACTGACACAATAGTCTGAGAAAATGGACCATTAGGAGCAAAAGTCCATGGTAAACCACATAAATCATGATGAGGGCTTTAGATGTACACAGACTGTGGAACTGGGTATTTCAAGTTAAATTTACCTCTTCTCCCAGGGGCAGGGATTTAGCAGCTGATTGTTAGATTACATCCAAACAAAGCAGAGGAAGATTTGCCTGATTGGCTTGTAACCAAATTTCAAACAATTGATTCAGATAAACAAGAGGCTATAACTTCAATTTCCTTTTTGAGTTTAATTTATGATTGCTCTTATTATAAAACAAATGATATAAACTTTCTGGACCATAGAAGATCATCAGTATTTTGTCCTTCTCAGCCAGAACTGTGAATTAAATGTGCAGCTTGGAAAACAGCCCAACTTAATTAACCTTCAGAAGACCAGATGCACGTGTATAACATTTATGCTGCTGAAATTTGCAGTTGTCACTGTTACTGAGACAGGTCTCACTCACTGGCTGACATTGAGTTACAGAGCAATGAGGCTTGCAAAGAAAGACAAATACAAGTTTTATTGGTACAAAGAGAGCAACACTGCAAACTAATGACTTCTGTCCTTTTAAATTATGGCTGGCAGGGGTTTGGTAGGGCAAGGCAATCTCTTCCAAATAACCTCTCAACATCACCTCAACTGCTGCAGCATCAGCTTTAGCTGGACCCCCTGCCCTGCTTCAGCTGCACCATCTCTCTGGAGGCATGTCCATGCCTTTGACTTTGGGCTAACTTTTAACTTTGAGATATTGCAAGGTTTTACAGTGGATTACAGGCTTCTTATCTTTTTATTACATTTGCTTTTTGGTAAAGTTTGTGAATTTTTCTGAAAAACTAACAGTGGATATAAACTGCAGGCTGGCCAGAGTTCAACTATTATAAATAAAATTTATACTTAGTGCAGCTTCTGCCCTCATCCTTTGCCCTCCTCCTTACAGGCATCACATTTGTCACATTGACTCTCAGTCATGACAACAAAGTGCCCCCACTGCAGTACCCTGATTCTCATTCTTTTATATTTTTCAAGCATTTACCCACATGACCAAGGAAGTGAGAACTGCCTTCATCAGTGTGGCAAAACAAAGTTACATTCACATTAATGTCCATATTATGATACATCCAAGCTCCCAGCTGTCCTTATTGGAATTTCTACAGTCCCCAGGTTTGTTGTGTCACTGGGCAGAAGCCCTTTACGTCACTCTTTTGCTCTGGCTTTCAGTGTGTGAGATCTACTTTTCAGGAAGCTACTCAGCAGACACAGGCTCAGTGACGTTTCTGCAGGGAGTGGCTCTGTGAGAATGCCATTGTCGGTCCCTAGGGGCTAGCCCTGTACCCATATGCTACCCTTCCCTGGGCCTGGGTCTTCCTTCATTACCAGGGCTTGGACCAGCACCACTTATACCAGAGCTTCACAGCCACCCATAAAAAGAAAGCCTTCATCTTCAAGCCTTGGCTTCCAGTCCCTCATATGCAACTGAAAAGAAAATACACATATCCTCAAAAATAAGCAACAGCTTTCAGATGCAGAGCAATCCTTATCCTTACTTATGAGAAAACCTCTCTCAAGAGGACAGGATAAAATTTTGCTGAGCATGATACACAGACATCGTTTTTCATTAATACATAAAGCAATTTCTTCCTCAGGACCAGAGCATTGCAGAGAGATGCCTTTCTTGTTGTGGGATGTAAGGTATATTTGCGTAACTGAAGATCTGGTCATGGGCTGCTTCCCTCCGCTCCCTCAAAAACAGAAATTCCAAAGCTGTCTTCAAGTCTTTGCTCCTTGTAAGACAGGAAACTGCAGTTTTCTTTGTCATTTTCCATATCAATGTTTCAAAAATCTTAAAGCAAGTTTTAGTTGGAACTCAAGCTCAGTGAACTGAGAGTGAGCTTCTTTCGCCTTTAGCAGCCTCTGCAAGAAGAAGGCAGGTTGCCTGGAAATGGTAACAGACTTGGGAGAACAGTGCAATGCATTCGGTTAAGAGCACTCACGGCAGGCTTTCATGTCTCCCTGACAACTATAAAAGGCAAACTTTAGACCACATAGTTCAATGATGAGTGCTGAGGACAGAATCAGTTTTGCCAGTGTAAAAATGGAGGTTAAGAAGGCAGGTTGCCTGGAAATGGTAACAGACTTGGGAGAACAGTGAAATGCATTCAGTTAAGAGCACTCACGGCAGGCTTTCATGTCTCCCTGACAACTATAAAAGGCAAACTTTAGATCACATAGTTCAATGATGAGTGCTGAGGACAGAATCAGTTTTGCCAGTGTAAAAATGGAGGTTGATTAGAGAGTATGGAATGGTTGCCCTCTTCAAATTCAAATACTTGTTTAATACTCTCAGCTTCCTCTACCAGTTTCTTGCAGGGGAGCCTCCAGCAGCTGTAACACCTCCCTACTGCTGGAGCCAGGAAAATGAATGCATTTATCCGTTCATGATAACTAGCACAATTAATCACTCTCTTTTGCCTGAGCTGTCCCATTCCCATAGTACTGATGTTCAATTCAAGTCCATGTTCTTGCTTAAGGGAAAATTGGTTATCATTTTTTAAAATCCAGCCATATGCAGAGTATGATCTTCTGTGCACTTGTATAATAACTTACAGAGATTCAACCTAGATAATTAACTAAATATTCACAAAACTAATTTTAGCAATTTTTTGCTATATTCTTTCTCTTTGACCTTAAAATAGTTATGGTATCAAACACTTTCAAATTAATACTTTTTCTTTTTTTTTTTTTTTCCTTTTTGTCTTTTTTCGTGACCGGCAACGGATCGCAACCCTCAGTGTAACGCCTGTACCGAACTGGGAGCG
>NW_007738932.1:13156-20987 GCF_000696425.1 Galeopterus variegatus
AAAAAAACAAAAAGGGGAAAAAAAAAATGCTGGGAAAGGGCCGGCCCGGTGGCGTACTGCTACAGTGCACCGCTTGGGAGCACGGCAGCACTCCCACTGAGGGTTTGGATCCCACATACAGACCAGTTCCCGCTCACTGGCTGAGCAAGGTGCGGGCGCGACACCGAAGGTTGCAATCCCGTTGCCGGTCCCAGTCCGGTACGGGCGCGACACTGAGGGTTGCGATCCATTGCCGGAAACGAAAAAAAACAAAAAGGGGAAAAAAAAATGCTGGGAAAGGGGCAGAGCAAGAAAGTAATGGCTCAAATTCCAATGGACATAAACGAAAAAAAACAAAAAGGGGAAAAAAAAAATGCTGGGAAAGGGGCAGAGCAAGAAAGTAATGGCTCAAATTCCAATGGACATAACAAAGCTTATATACCAGTGTTCATAAGAGGGAGAAGGTGGGGGGAGGTAAAAGCCCCAGAACAATGGCCTGAGATGAGGTTTCTCTGAAGTTCTGGGGGAGATGTTGTTACAGGTGAAAGAAGGAAGTCAGAAGTTAAGTAGAGACACCTGGAATGCAAATGCAACTACTCAGGTAGTCTCACAGTAGAGCTCAGAAACAGTAGCTAGTAGCCCTAGGAGGGGCATCTCAGAAGAAGCCTGAGGGTTGTTTGCATATAGGGATGTAAATTTCTTTCCACAGAGAAGTAACCTTCTAGCTAATCTTGTTTTTCCAGTCTTTCTGAATCAGCCATCTTGAGGTATTTCAAAGAAATATATTTGGGGGCTGAAATATCTTGCTTTCCCACTATATGCAAACATATATAAAGATATTTGTAAGGAAAATTGAAGGTAGATGGTCAGGGTCCCGCAGATGTTCGGAATCTTGCCAAGCATTTGAAGTAAATGATAACTGTGCACATGTACCCAGGTGTTCCTTGGCTATTGTCTGTGAATGTGCATGGGCACCCACATGTTCCTGGGTTGTCAGACTTGTACCCAGGTGATTCTGGGTTATTGGACTTAAGTATAAAGGATGAGCGGCTCTGATCCACAGTGCTGCCCACCCCTGGGATGCCCCGGGGAGGCCACAGGGAGACTGCTGCTGCTGCTGCTGGATCTGCTGTAAGCTGCTGCTCCTGCTGAGGAAGCTGAGGACTGAGCTCACATTGGGATGAACCTGTCAACTCTGCCCATGGCTCCTGGGATCTTTTCCAATTACCTAGCTCACAACCTGTAGGTGAGGGATCTAGTGACCCAGCCTGGCACATGAGGGGTCTGTGACCAGTCTGTACAATGGGTTTGAAGGGTCTCTGAGCCATAGCCTAACAATATTCCACTAAATATACATATATTCTATTAAATATATATGTGTGTTTGTGTGTGTACACACAAATTCAGGTTCAGTAATAAATACTGATTTAAGACCCAACACTTATTTTGCTTACAATAAAATGTTGAATAGTGAATATGTTTGGAGTGCTGAAATTGGAAAATTCATCATTTTATAACCATCATAAGAAAGATTAGATTAGGCACAAATCATCAATAGATATTAAATCCAGTGCAATATTTTGATGAGAAACAGGACAGTAAATTTGCATGAATCACTTATTAATTGCATGGAAAAATATAAATAATTATAGAGTGGAGAAATTGGATAACATCTTGACAGAGTGATCAAAAGTAAGACCAATGAGGGGTATGTGAGCAACATGTGATATGGCCAGGAATTCATAATTTGAATATAATTATGGGAAAACACTGAACAAATCCAAAGGAGCATTCTATTTTAAAAAGTCAATGTTACTAAAGACAAAAAGTCTTATGGAAGTATTCTAGATAATTCTATCTTAAAGGAGAATAAAGAGACATAAAAACTAAATATACCTTCTGGTCTTAAACTAGACCTGTAATAAAAGGACAAAATACTATAAAAAACATTGACTGATCATTTCACAAAATTAGAGTACTCACGGCAGATTAGATTAAAAGGTTGTATTAATGCTACAGATTAAATATTATATCAGAGACTGATTAAAAATTAAAGATTGTATTAATTTCCTGAAGTTGATAACTGTAATGTGGTTCTGTTAGAGAATATACCAATTCTTATAAAATATACATGAATATATTTAGAAAGAAAGATAAACCAAATGGAAAATAAAAATGGATAAAAATATTAAAAATAGATAAATCTGTGGTTCCACATGAAGAGAGCTTGAAAGTTGCTACTCCATTCTAAGAACAAGTAAAAAGCTGAAAAAAATTGAAAAATCAACAGCTATGCTTAGATCTGTAAGAGAAATGAGGTCATAGGTCAAAACATTGCCCCAAACTTGAAGATAGACAGGCAGATACAAAGAATACAACATACTAGAGCAAAAACCTCTACAAGAACCAGTATCAGAGTAAGAAAACCTGAACTTCAATTGATAAATTGCTGGCAGGCAGTTGTGAGCAAACCTGAGAGTTAAAAACTCCAGGGAGATCCAGTCATAGGCACTTTCCACACTTTTGTGAGTTTTACCTCCAGGAGGGAGACCAGGTTCTCACAGTAAATACTGGACAAAAAGCCTACCATGCTTCCACCAGGGAGAAGGGAAAAGGACCGATTTTGAAATACACTATTGGACTGTGTTCTTCCTAACAAAGTCTGTCCTCAAGAGAAATTGGTTAATTGCTGGGGTTTTATCAGAGCCTAACTGACATGAGGGAGAGGAAATGCTCAACTCCAGCCCGCTGTAACCATTCTATCCCACTTAAGGGGGAGAAAAAATTGAAAAGTACTGATGAAGTTCACAGCCCAGAGGCGTAGGCTTACAAGAAGACTGAGACCAAATTATAAAACTATAGAACATTTCTTCTCCCCCCACACGTTTCCACCACATTGCTAAAGGCCTATTTATAACAGTTCCTTTTACCCAGTGCATTATAACTGGCTTTCAAGAGAAAATTACAAGGCATACTAAAAGGCAAAAAGACAGTTTGAAGAGAAAGCGCAAGCATTAGAACCAGACACGGTAGGTATGTTGGAATTATCAGACAGGAAATTTGAAACAATTATGATTAATATGCTAAGAGCACTAATAAATAAAGCAGACAGCATGGAAGAACAGATGGGCAGTGGAACCAGAGAGATGGAAATCTGAAATAACCAAAAAGAAGTGCTAATAATCAAAAACTCTGTAACAGAAATTAAGATGATATAGTCTGAAAACAGCTAAGGAAAGAATTTCCGAGTTTTAGGATTATATCAGTGGAAACCTCCAAAAAAAAAAAGCAAAGAGAGCAAAGACTGAAAAACAAAATGAAACAAAAAACAGAATATTTAAGAACTGTGGGACAACTACAAAATATATAAATACATATAATGGTAATACCAGAAGGAGAAGAAAAAAGAAAGGAACAGAAAAAAATATTTGAAACAATAATGACTAAGAATTTCCCCCAAATTGATGTTAAGTGCCGAGCCACAGATCGAGGAAGCTCAGAAAATGCCAAGCAGGAATAAAAAAGAAAAAACTATACCTCAGCACCTAGGGAAAGGAACAGAAAAAAATATTTGAAACAATAATGACTAAGAATTTCCCCCAAATTGATGTTAAGTGCCAAGCCACAGATTGAGGAAGCTCAGAAAATGCCAAGCAGGAATAAAAAAGAAAAAACTATACCTCAGCACCTAGGCATATCATTTTTAAGCTACTAAAAATTGAAGATAAAGAAAAACTCCTGAAAGAAGCCAGATTGAAAGTAAAAAAAAATGCTTCACCTATAGAGGAGCAAAGATAAAAATTACATCTGATTTTTCCATGCAATCAAGAAGAAAATTTAGTAGAATATTTAAAGTATTGAGAGAAAAAAAGCCACCAACCTAGAATTCTGTACCTTTGAAATCATCCTTCAAAAGTGAAGGGTAATTGAAGACTTTCTCAGAGAAACACAAATAGAGGGAATTTTTTTGCCAGTAGATTTACTTTCCAAAAAATTTTAAAAGAAGTTCTTTAGAGAAAAGGGAAATAATACATGTCAGAAAACAGAATCTACATAAGGAAAGGAAGAGTACTGAAGAAGGAATTAGGGAAGATAAGTTAAAAATTTTATTTTCCTTATTCTTAATGGATCTAACAGGTTACTGATAACCAAATAACCTACTCTGACCAGGTCAGCTAAATGATAGTGCCTTGGGACATCTGGGATAAGTCATTAGTTGTGTCCACTTGTCCTGGAAAACATTATAGGACCATTTTTACTTAGAAGTGAACAAAATGGCACCAGAAAGCCATAAAATAACCTAGAATGCTTCTTGTGACATCTACCCTAGATCCCTGTAAGTAGGATGTAACCTAATAACAATCTTAAATCTACATATCATTTACAAACAGAAAACTTGATAAAGTAATTAGATAGGACTGTTCTCTCTACTTTGATTATTCCCCCTTCTTGTGATTATAAAATGCTAAACTCTGCTGGCCCTCTTTGGAATATATTTCTCAAGGCAATCTGAATATGTGCATCTCCCCCATTGCAATTGTCACATTGGCTCAATATATCCTTGCTATATATATTTGGCCTCAGTTTCTTTTTAGGTCAACATAACAATTTGTCCATAATAACAATAGCAATAATGTATTTATTGTAGATGCTCATGTATCTACCTTATGTATGTATACATATGCTTATGTGTGCTTATATATAAATGAAATGAATGACAGCAATGACACAAGGGATGGGAGGAAGGAATTAGGATTATTTTGTTATTATAAGATACTCACACTGCCCAAGAAGCAGTACAGTGTTATTCAAAAACGGGCTTGTATTAGTCGTGAATATATATTACAAATTCTAAGAAAGGAGAAAAAAATGGAATTATATAAAATGCTCTACGAAAACCACAAAAGGCAGAGAATGAGTGAAAGATACAAACAGAAACAAAGAACAAGGTCAACAAATAAAAAATATATTATTTTTTGGTAGATATTAATCCAACTACATCTGTAATCACTCTGAATATTAATAACCAAAATGCACAGAGATTAAAAGACAGAGCTTGTCAGAGTAAATAAAAAAAACAGGAACCAAGTGTATGTTGTCTACAAGAAACACACTAAATACAAAGACACATGTAAATGAAAGGTAAGTAGATGGATAAAGATATATTACGCTAGTGCTAATTAGAAGAAAGCAGGAGTAGCTACATTTTCTGACAGAGCAGACTTCAGAGCAAGGCAAGTTATCAGGAATAAAGAAGGACATTACGTGGTGATAAAGAGATCTGGTCTTCAAGACATAATCCTTAGCATGTGTATGCACTTAACAACAGAGACATTCAAAATACGTGGCGCAAAACCTGATAGAACAGCCAGGAGAAAGGATGAATCCACTATTATAGTTGGAGACTTCAAAAGCAGATGGAAGTAGATAAAGGATATTTACACATTTTTTTCTTGTTTTTAAGCTTTCCCATAAGTTTGATATCATTTTCAAATAAAATGTTACCATAATCTGTAAAGCACCATATATTAGGGCTTGCACAGACACACACATACACAAGTATGCACATTTATGTATATTTTTAAATTTTTCCTGAATACACAATCAGCACTGCACAGATTATTGTCTCTACAGAGATGCCTGTTTTGATTGAAATTATGTGGATCTCCTTGTGAGGGACTGTGAAGCATCCTAGGAGATAACTCATCCTAAGGGTATAACACCCTGAGAGTAATACAAAATCTGAGCAAGTGAAAATGTGCAGAGATTTTGAGTACACAGCATGGTATCTGATATAGAATTCTAACAGGACTGGGAAGTGATGCTCATAAAATCCTAAAGCAGCTGTTCCCTGAAACCTCTCTGTACCACTGTCCCCCTAGCCAGCTTTTTTGGAACATTCTGACAGAAGGAAACATGGGAGAGAAATGTAGGTTCTTCCCCCACCCTCCCCTAACTCTGCAACACCTTGCACCTTAGCAGCTTGAGTCATGGTTGAATCAGGGAACAGCTGTGCTGAATGATGTAAGTGGTGGCTGGTGCCCAATGGTTGGCTGGAGGGAGAGAAAAGAAAGAAATACTGGATGTCATGAAAACTGGCAAGACAGCTGAACATACTTACTTAAAACATTCACTGACACTCCCCAAAGTGTGATCACAAGGGAATAAAGTCCAGTAGTTACCAAGATTACAACCCTGTTTAATTCCCATAGGTTGATGTCTTCTTGGGAAGCATAATACAATACTACGTTCACGCACTGACCTATAAAAAAAGCATCTGTTACCCCAATTAAGATGCAGGCCCAAAATAGCCATGTAAAATAAAGACAGATTTTTCTTAAAATTTTTTCACGTTCCTAAATACAAAGGCCTCAAACAGAACAGGAAATCAATGTAAAGATAGAAGGAGATGTAAGTCTTTTGTTTCATAATCAAATATTTTACCTGAAGAACACTGCTTTAGGGAACATAACTGAACAATAAAACTATTCATCAAATAGACACCTTTCCTCCATCCCTTCTTTCCCAAGAAGTTCACTGAACAGAGAACTGTTTTCTCCATTGGTGATCGCACTGATACCCACTCAGAAGAACGAAGGAAAACTCTTTAATTTTTATCACCTACCTGTGGGAGAGCTTTTAAGATGATTGTTCCTGAGACTGTCTGGGAAATGAAAAAGAGTAAAGACTGGGGAAAGAGAAGTAGTGTCAGGGTAGGTACGTTAAAAAATATTGAAAGGAGAAGAGTTCATCCAAGAAGAAAAAAAGAAAAATAAGAAAAAAGGAGAGGTAGAAAGAAGGTCCTAAGGAAAGTAATTTACCATGCTCCTTCTTTCTTCAAATTGATGTTTAAGTCATATTTTATCTAGACTGTCCATGGCAAACAAAAATAAAGATGGGTGGGATGGGGGGGGTTAGGCTCACTGAGACGGAGGAGAGAGAGACCTGAGCTAGGCACCATTTCAGCCAAACTCAGCTTTATTTCACCAACATGGAAGACAGAATGAATCAGATCAGCTCCCCTGAACAAAGGAAAGCAGGAGGTTTATAAGGCTTTCAGGGTTCTGTAAGACTTGTGCACCATGCACAAATCCCACATGTCAGGATGGCTCACTTCACAAAGACCACGAGACAGAGACCGTTGCAATCAAGCAAGAGGAGTTTATTCCAGCATGCTGGGGTCACCCAGTCTCCTGGACAAGAGTGACCCTGAGCTCTTAACACAGGAGCTTTTTATACAGTTTTTTGGACAGATTTTTGCAACAGGATGAGTTGTATACTGCTTACTGGTTATCTGAGGTGACCTTTAGATTTATTGGTGGGCTTTAGCGGGCTGGCACACTGATAAGGAATAGTGTATTTCTCAATCGTTTATCTTCCTTGTGGCCAGGTGGCCTCTAGATAAGGAACTGGTTAGTTCCTGGAACCGGGTGGTGGTAGTTACTCCCTTCCTGGAATTTAGTGTGCCTGGGCCCGCCTGACCTCTACATAACCCCTTAGAAGCTGCCTTACTTAAAATGACATTAGTTATGTTTTCCCATTTTTAGCAAGCAAATTGTACAGAAGCAAGTTACGCATGTTAAAGTTATACTTTTCTTCTACAGTTCTGGCAGAGTAATGGGCAATTTCAAAATCAGTGGCATGCAAGTGACACAGCCCTTGTGGTCTGATAACTTCTGCTGGGTTAGGGCATAGGCTTCTGAAGCATTCCTTCCAGCCCAGCCCAATTATCTTAAACTGGCCATGAGGCCTAATAGGGGGACCCTAAAATTTTAACAATAAACTATTTCTTTTTTTTTTCTTTTTTTTTTTTTTTTGTCTTTTTTCCGTGTCCGGCAACGGATCGCAACCC
>NW_007738932.1:21610-23395 GCF_000696425.1 Galeopterus variegatus
CCGCGCTTCCCAAGCGGTGCACTAGCACAGTGCGCCACCGGGCCGGCCCAACAATAAACTATTTCTTCGTGTGTGAGAAAGTAATTCTAGTATTTCTTGCTGAAAAGTAATGAACAAGTGAGGCAAGAGTTTGGGTTGCTTCCTGTACCCTGACAAAGAGTCTGTGGGTTTATAAAAGAGCAAAGGGTCTTCACCTATTTTTGTTCAATGATAAAATAAGCACAAATATCCATATATAGAAATGAAACATGTATTTTTTGTGAGCTCAACTTACAAAACCAGTAACTCAAAACCCACTTAGAAGATCTGACATAAAAAATAATAAATAAATAAATAAATAATGTTGCTTTCCCTTAGAAGCTATAATAGGTATCTATTAAGAAATGTGAAAAATTATTTCACTAAAATTCTATACATCAGTCTTGTAGTGAGCTATTTTGCCATGAAGATACTCTAAAGCAGACAAGTTTAAATGAACTTGAAATTTTCCCTTGCGTTTTTAATGAAAAGATGCTGGATTCATCTACAAGTTGTCTGATATACTTATCTAGTAATTGTCTGATACACTGGAAATATAGACCATTGCTGATGAAAAACATATGTGAAGATTGGTCCACTAAACATTCATAGTGTTTGTTCAGCTTCAGTTTGGGTGTTAACCCATCCTCAATCCTATACCATATATACCATACAATCCTACCGTTAATAACTCTCCTTGCCCAGACAACTTTCACAAAACTTTCACATCGGCTCCTTTTTAAATGCCATCTAAATATTTTCTCTTGTCAAAAGTAAGCCCACCTCCTCTACTGAGAAAAATAAAGTCAGTAAGCAAGATCCCCCTAAGTGTCCAGGGATTTCTCCACTTCCCCATGCCCACCCTATCTGTTGAAGGGTTCATATCGGTACCTTTCTGACTGACGTCTCGCTTCAGTGCTGTGAAGCCATTGCTAGTCATTTTCTGTTACACAAAATAAGAAAACAGAGAAAGCTGGTTTACAGCTAGAGAGAAGAATGGAGAGAGGTACATAGATGAGCAGAAATGAGAAGAGGTGTGTTCTCCAACTTCCTATAACATTGCTGTCCTCAGTTTCCCTTTGTTCACAATATCTAGCTCAGTCCAGGATGTTCCCAATCCTTCCCCAAATACTTTACCTTTTGCCTACTTGGGTTTCAAAGGCATGACACAAAACATCTTGACTACCACACCACTATAAAATTTCATAAGTTCAGGAGCTATTATGGGTTGAATTTTGTTCTCCAAAGAGATATGTTCAAGTCCTAATCCCTAGGACCCGTGAATATGATTTTACTTGGAAATGGGTTTTTTGCAGGTGTTATTAAGTTATGATGAGGTCATACTGAATTAGGATGGGCCCTAATGTCTGTATCTGTATAAGCTGAGGAAAATTAGGACACAGACACAGAGAGAGGAGAATCTCATATAAATACATAGGAAGAGAGTCTCAGAGAGCAGACAGCAATGTGAAACAGAGGAGAGATTTGAGTGATACATCTATGAGCCAGGGAACGTCAAGGGTTGCTGCTCAGTACCAGAAGCTATGAGAGAGACACAGAACTGATTCTCCTTCAGAGTCTCTGACAGCAGCCAGCTGTGCTGACACCTGGATTTTGGACATTTAACCTCCAGAACTGTGAGAGAATAAATTTCTGCTGCTTAAACCAACCAGTTTGTGGAATTTTGTTATGGTAGCCCTAAAAACACTAATACAGAAGATAATGTTAATATGGTTTTATTGCTGAGAACACTGAGGCTAAAAGTTA
>NW_007738932.1:24582-25577 GCF_000696425.1 Galeopterus variegatus
TTACTACAAGGGGTACAAATATAAAGGAAGAGAAAAATCATTTCTTATGTGCAGGTTATGTGCCAAGCATTGTGTGAAGCATTGTCACATCCTTACATCTATTCTATGCAGCACATATTATTATTCCCACTTAAAAACAAAACAAAACAAAACTGGGTCTCAGAGAGGGTATGTAACTGGCGTTAAGTCACATAAGTAATAAGTGGTAGAGCTGGGTGGGATGTCTGCTTCTGGCAATACCCAAGATCCATTCCATTCTGCTGCCCTGATGTGGCACTTGCAATCAAGTAGAAATTTTACGAGTTTTTTTGTTTCTTTTTTTTGCAACAATAAGTCATAACACAGATAATAGAGATGATAGGAGGAACAAATAATTTTAAATGATAGACAAAATTTTTTTCATAAAATAGACCTCAAAATCTAAAAACTATTAACACTGTTGTCTCTGAAGAATACCATGGGCAGTGAAAGATTATTGCTTTTCATTTTACTCTCGCACAGCCAGATATTCCTTTTACCATGTGCGTGTGTTACTTTTAAAATGTAAACATGTTCATTTTGTTAAAAAAAAAAAAAACCACTAAATTATGAGTATCCATTCAATGGAACACTATTCTGCAAATAAACCGAATAAAATAACCTTAATATATAATCTTTTAAAATTTTACTCAAAATATTTTAACATTCACTTGCACATATTTGAGGAGCACAATATGTTGTTTCAATGCATGCATGGACTGCACAATGATTCACTTAGGGTAGCTACCATAGTTTTGTACCCAATGGTCCATACTATTTTTCTTTTCCCCCACCCTCCCTCACCTCTGAGAACCATTATTCTACTCTCTACTTCTATGAGAACCACTATTTTTTTTTCTTTTTCTTTTTTTTTTCTTTAGATTCCACATATGAGTAATATTGTGTTATTTGTCTGTCTGTGCCTGACTTACTTCACGTAATGTGATGGTTTCCAGTTCCATCCATGTTGTTGCAGA
>NW_007738932.1:26870-28377 GCF_000696425.1 Galeopterus variegatus
CCGTGTCCGGCAACGGATCGCAACCCTCAGTGTCGCCCCCATACCGGACTAGGACTGGCAACGAGATCACAACCCTCAGTGTTGCTCCCGTGCCTCGCTCAGCCAGTGAGCGGGAACCGGTCTGTATGTGGGATCCAAACCCTCGGAGGGAGCGCCGCCGCGCTTCCCAAGCGGCGCACTCTAGCAGTGCGCCACCGGGCCGGCCCCCTGTTGACCATTTCTATGTCTTCTTTTGGGAAACATTTGTTTGGTTCCTTTGCCCATTTTTTAATTGGGTTATTTGTTTTTTGCTGTTGAGTTGTTTTAAGTTCCTTATATATTCTGGATATTAGCCCTTTGTCTGATGTGTAGTTGGCAAACACTTTCTCCTAGTCTGTAGGTTGTCTCTACATTTTGTTAACAGTGTCCCTGGCTGTGCAGAAGCTTTTCAGTGTGATGTAGTCCCATTTATGTATTTTGCTTTAGTTGTCTGTGCCTTTGTAGTCTCATTAAAAAATCGCTGCCCACTCCCATTTTGTGTAGCATTTTCCCTATGTTTTCTTCTAGTAGTTTCATGTCTTAAATTTAGGTCTTTGATCCATTTTGAGTTGATTTTTGTGTATGGTGAGAGATAGGGTCAAGTTTCAATCTTCTGCAGAGGATATCCAGTTTTTCCAGCACCAGTTGTTGAAGAGGCTGTCCTTTCCCCATTGTATATTTTTGGCACCTTTGTGAGAAATCAGTTGGCTGTAAGTGTGTGGGTTTATTTTGGGGCTCTCTATTCTATTCCATTGGTCAAATTGTCTGTTTTTTATGCCAGTGGCATGGTGTTTTTGTTACTATAGCTTTATAGTATATTTTGAAGTCAGNTTTTTAGTGGATTGCTGGATTTTGCTTGCTGTTATTTTGTTGAGGATCTTCATGATTGTGTTTATTTGTGGATATTGGTCTGTAGTTTTCTTTTTTGTTGTTGTTGTTTCTTTTTCTGGTTTTGGTATGAGGGTGATGCTGGCCTAGTAGACTAAGTTTGGAAGTATTCCCTCTTCTTAAATGTTTTGGAAGAGTTTGGAAAAATTGGTATTAGATCTTCTTTAAATGTTTGGTAGAATTTGGCAGAGAAGCCATCTGGTCTTGGGGTTTTCTCTGTTGGAAGACTTTTTATTACTGCTTTATTCTTAGTACTCATTATTGGTTTGGTTAGATTTTCTAGTTCTTCCTGATACAACTTTGGTAAGTTGTGTGTGTCTAGGAATTTATCCCTTTCTTCTAGGTTTTCCACTTTATTCACATATAATTTTTCATAGTAGTCTCTTATGATTCTTCATATTTCTGTGGTATCATTTGTAGTATCCCCCTTTTCATTTCTGATTTTTTAAATTTAAGTCCTCTCTTTTTTCTTCATTAGTCTAGGTAAAGTTTTATTGATTTTGTTTATGTAATCAAAAAACCAATTCTTTGTTTCATTGCTTTCTTGTATTTTTTTAAAAATCTCTAAATCATTTATTTCTGCTATAAATCTCTGTTATTT
>NW_007738932.1:30276-30698 GCF_000696425.1 Galeopterus variegatus
CTGATAGGAACTAGCTAGATAAAGGAGAGGATGGAAAGAAATGTGTTTCTAAGGGGAAGCCAGAGGTGAGAGCAGGTTATGATCAGATGATGGGAAGGAATTTGGCATGTCAGGGACAAGATGTTCAAGGTGAGAGAGATGGAAATAAGGAGGGAAGAAGGGACAAAGCTGAGCAGTGTCTCATAAAGCATGCTAGGAATTATAGAACTTAGTGCAGTGGGAAACCAATGAGATTTTTAAGCTGACATGATTGCATTTACATTTTAGAAATGTCAATCCAGGTACAGAATTGAGACTGGAATGTAGAGAGAGAAGAGTGGAGACAGGGACACAAATTAGCAGGCTGAGGTGGTGGCTTACACTGAGAGAGTCGGGGGAGGAATGAAGAAAAGTAACTGTGCTCAAGAGGCATCCAGGAGGTA
>NW_007738932.1:31528-33800 GCF_000696425.1 Galeopterus variegatus
CAATTTGTACGTATTTGTGAGTATTGGATGGGGTGAGTGAGGAAGGTGGAAATGTAACCAATGGCAATTTGGTTTTTCACGTAATTGAATGAATTATGTTACCCTTGCCAGAGATGAAAAAACACTGAAGAAATAAGCAACTGAAGGACAACATAGATTTAATTTTGGATATGTTTATGTTTTCTATGGGATATATAAGTGAATCTGATCCATGGGTCTCAATATATAGGATTTAAAGCTCTGGAAAGACATAAGATGTGTAGAAAACAAATCACAAAATGGGAAACAAATGCTACATTATATCAATGTAAGTAGATTAAACACTGAAATACAAAGGCAGAGATTAATAAATCAGATTTAAAAAAAAACAACGATTCAACTGTATGCTGTTGACAAAAGACATGCTTTAGATTAAAAGTCACAAATAAATTGAAAGTTAAAAAAAAAAAAAGATATGCAGACAGTACCAAAAGTAAGCTGAAGTGTCTATATTAACATCAGATGAAATAATGTTTAAGATAGAAATTATAACCAGAAATAAAGAAGGATGTTTTATAATGAGAAAAGTGTTAAACTGTCATGGAGAAATAACAATTATACTATATATGCGAGTCCTCAAATACATGAATCAAAAACTGACAGTGTTAAAGAGAGAAAGATAGAAGCCAATAGTCAGAGACTCTCATATTCATTTCAATAATTGATAGAAAGAAGATCAACAAATAGAAGACTTCAGCAAAATTATAAACTAAGTAGGCCAAGCACACATTGATAGGAAACTCTATGCAACATTAGGAGAATACAGCTTCTTCTCAAAAAAGTAGACTGGACTTTCTAAACAATAGACCATCTGTTAGGCTGAAAAACAAGCTTCAGTAACTTTCAAAAACTTGAAACAGTACACAGTATTGTAGGGGCAAAAAGTTGTGATACCTTTCCTCACCCATCATAAGGGACATGGTTGCCACTCATAACAAAAGACATGTTAACAACAGAAAAACATAACAAATTCATTCAATCAAAGTTTTACATGCTACTGAGCCTTCAAAATGAAGACCCAAAGACCCAGGGAAAGCTGTCTATGTTTATGTGTAGGGTCCATGAAGAATGGACAGCTGTGTAGAAATGTGATTAGACAAAACCATACAATCTAATGCTAATAGACTGAGAAGGAAAACCCAGCAAGTCCTGGTCTGTGCAAATTCTTCTTGGCCTCTCTATGCAGCATTCCTTCCTCCCAGGTATGGGGTCTCTCTGGAATGAGGGCCCTAAGAGAAGAAGGGAGAGAGTGACCTTTCTAGGTTTTATGGCTTGCTTTGGCAGAGAGGGGTTCTATTTTCATGACCTGACTTGGGGGAGAGAAATTTTGGTTTCTGTGACTTGCTTCAGGGGAAAAGAAAGGGTGAAAGACAGGAAGGCAGAAGAAGGTCAAAGAGAACTTAACTTCTAAGACCCTTTCCATGTTCTTCAGTTTAAAGTACTGAGCACACCGAAGGGTCATACTTTGGGATATTGTGTTCTGAGACCCAACAGTATGTTATCTGACAACAACTTAATGCAATTCCATTAGAAATCAATAATAAAAGGAAAGTTGGGAAATTCACAAATATGTGAAAATAAAACACATTTCAAAATAATCAATGGGTTAAAAAAGAAATCACAAGAAAACTTTAAAACATCATGAAATACATTGAAATGAATAAACAAAAATACAATTTACCAAAACATATGGAAAATAGTCAAAATGATGGTCCTGCAAATGTAACATATAAATGTTTGTCTTAAAGGTCAGAAAAGAGATCTAAGCAAAGCTATAAATATAAATATTTAGATCATCAATGTATAGATCAAATGTTTTTTTCTTGTGGTCTTGGGCTTCAGGGAGTCTATGAATCCTCTGAATTTGAGTTCAAAATTCAATATTTGTGTGCTTTTGTTGGGGTGGGTCTTTAGCTTTCATCAGATTTTTAAAGGGATCTATAAGCCCTAAATCTGTTTTTAAAACTCCTGAAGTTGATAGTAATTGAAGCTATAGAAATAAACAAAAATCATTCCTTTCACCCACAGGTGACAATGAAGGTGATTGGGAAATAATACTATGGAAGAGGAAAAAATACTTTTCTTTCTACCCTTCATAGTTCTTCATTGGAATTCTCTGTAACAAAAAACTAATGGACAAGAGAAAAACAGTTTATTAACATATATACATCCTTAGAAATGAGTGAATCGCAAAGAGATGGCTTAGAATTCTGGCTTAGATAACATCTCCAAC
>NW_007738932.1:34386-40012 GCF_000696425.1 Galeopterus variegatus
CTTAGAAATGAGTGAATCGCAAAGAGATGGCTTAGAATTCTGGCTTAGATAACATCTCCAACCAAGAAAAGCTAATTTTTAAAGAAGAGACAAAGACAAAGGAGAAGGACTTTGAGTGTCTAGGAGCTGCAAATTGTTGGAAGAAAATAAATGGGAGTGTGTTATGTAGATTTATCTGGTGCCTTCCTGGTGGGGAGGGGTGGAGGGACACCTTTGCCTTTGTAAATTTCTGTCCTGCTTTTAGGGCTTAAAAAGTGGGAATGTGGAGAACTCTTTTTGTAGTACCTTCTTCTCAATAGCCTTAAGCTCAAAATGATCCCCATGTCAAAGAAATATATTTTGGTGGGGCATATTCTGGTCTCCTACAATAGTAAGGCAGAGTTATGGGACATGTTGAGCTTTAGGGCAAAAAAGAGAGTGGGATGTAAAATAGACATGAAAAAACTGACTGTAAAAGTGGAGAAACAGTCAAGCCAGAGCAGCAAGTTGCCTTGAATCCAAGGAAAGGGAGCATCTCCAGATGTGGGGAGTGGTCAAGAACAAATGTTATGAAAGTGTAAAGATTAAAGTTAAGCTTGTGCTATGGAACAAATGTATCCCCCAAAGCTTCATGTATAGGAAACTTAATCTCCACTGTAACAGTTTCAAGAGGGTGGGAAATGTTATTATGATAATTGAAAGGTGAGACCTTAAAGAGGTAATTAGATTGTGAGGATTGTGTCATCATGAGTAGATTGATCTATTCATGGGGCAATGGGTGGGTTTTGATGGGTTTAAAAGGAGAGTAAGTGCAAAGCTTAGCTCTCTCTCACTCAGCCCATTCACCATGTGATACCCTGCATCGCTGTGTAGAGTTCCCATGCAGAAGAGGGCCCTTACCAGATGTGTCTCCTGGACTTTGGTCTTCCCAGCCTCCAAAACTGTAAGCAATAAATTTCATTCCCTTATAAATTACCAGGTTTCAGGTAGTCAGTTATAAGCAACAGAAACAGACTAACACAGCCTATAAGTGAAGTTTAAGTATGGCAAGTTAAGATTGGGAAATATTCCTTGGCTTTACCAAGAAGGGGATCACGGTGGCAGCTTGACATGGTAAGTGTGGAAACCATACTGTGTTGTACTAAGCAGAGCAGAAAGTGACAAAGTTATGATTTAGACAATAATTTTTTCAAGAAGTTTGGCAGAGAAGGGGAGAAGAACAATAAAGTAAGACAAAACCAAGTTTCAGTGAGGGTACATAGCTTAGCCTTTCA
Source organism: Galeopterus variegatus (assembly GCF_000696425.1). Lineage (NCBI taxonomy): Eukaryota > Metazoa > Chordata > Mammalia > Dermoptera > Cynocephalidae > Galeopterus > Galeopterus variegatus. The sequence goes on from NW_007738932.1 coordinate 35,640, forward strand.
GATTGTCTTCCAATTGAGCACTGGTGTCTTTAAAACACAACCCTCTGCACCTAACTCAGAGACAGAACTCAGAAGTACAGGCTTTGAAACTGAAGAGCTTTTACAGAAAAATGTGCTTTATCTTTATATTCCTTATCACTCGTGATATTTGTATCACAGATGGGGAGAATCCACCATTTAAAATGTAATGTTGGGTTGTGTCTCTGCTTTTTACTTCATTTTACATGGATAAAGCATCTCTTTATCCTAAAAAAGTAAACACTCAATGGCCAGAATGACTGGTGACCACAGTCATGAGGCCAGTCTACTCACATGACCCAGCTACCTCCTGGCTCCCCTAGAGTACATTGGATGATCACTTAAAATGCTATGGTTTCAATGACTTTGGAAGCTCCTCAATTCCTCCCCAAGAATTCAAATGGTTTTCTTTATCAAGGGCTCTTGAAATTACATTAGTGATTATTTCTTTTGGGTTTATCATTTGCCTATTCTAATGTCCTCTTAAAAGGTAAGTGTTTTTGAAGGTGCTCTCACTTAACAATTTATTGACAATTAGTTGACAGAATCTTTTTCTTGCCTGACTCTACACTGGAGCACCATGAAAACACCTTAAATGGAATGTAAAGGGAGTTAGAATGGAACCAAGTAGAGAACAGTGTGGAAAACAGTAATCTTTTACTAACCTTCAAAGTCCCCAGGAATAATTATGGAAGCAGATGTAAGCATTCTGGAGTGAAAAAATAAAGAAAACTAGCATTTCACATTGATTTTGATCCAGGTGCATTTACACACATTTTTGGGAGGCAAAGTTGACAGTGTTTAAGAGCAGGGCACTGAATTCAGGCTGCCTCATTTTGAATTCCTCTTGATTCTTTATTTTCTGAGTAATGTTGGTGTTGTGTCTTCAGGTCCTTATGCCTTAATGTTGGGCTCTTATGTGATTCAGTAAAGCCAAAATGGCGATTTAGGCAAGGCCCTCTCCATGCGGCCACCTAAAGGTGGAGCCGAGAGGAAACAAGGTGGGAGGGGCAGCAGGGCTCCGCATTTTGTTTTTGTTTAACTCCATTGGCAGCCCTGGTTTTCCACATTCCTGATCAAGGCATGATTGCTTAGTAAAGCTTAAGGGACCCCCATGCATGACGCATGATCTTTACCCTGATTGGCTGGGTGGAGGGAACTCCCCCAGTGGCAAAGCTTAAATACCCTTGCTTAACAAACAATAAACGGAACTGCTTGATGGAACCCCTGCTGCATCTGAGTGTCCTTTCTACGGGGCTGGGTTGGTGGGCAGCTCACTTACTCCCCCCAGGGAGATCCCCTGGCCGTCTCTAGGGCCGAGGTGTGAAGCATTAGGGCAGCTCGCTCTTGGGTTTGGCATGGGAGAGGTTAGGAAAGGAAGGAAAAACCTGCTGGTGGAACCCAGCAGCTGGTGCCCCATGTGAGGAACGCTACTTTACTCTCCTCCTCCTCCACTCCCACTCAGCGGAGGCTGGCCGGCCGTGGGATGGTTGGCAACTGACGGCGAAGCTAAGCCTTTGTCTTGGAACATCTGAGTGTGAGAGGGGTCAATGCCCTGTGGGATCAAGCACAAAAAGGAATCAGGTGAGTGATGCGGGCCATCAGCCCCCCCTTTTTTGTTTTGTTCCATGTAAGTGTATGTTTGCTGGGTGTCCAAATCTGTCACAGGCCAATGTCTGCTGTGGCCAGTTTAGTTTTGCTTTTGAGTGTATTTTGTCCTCTTGATCTAAGTATAAGGATGGGCAGTGTGTCTAGTAAAGGAGACAATCCGGCCCTTAAGGCCCTGTGGTATCTGCTTAAAAGTCGTGGGATCAACCTCTCCGACACCACAGCCCACAGAACATGGGAGACCATCTTAGTGACCCCTGGGTCCCGTCAGTGAACCTCTTCTCGTTTGAAACCTGGGACCATGTGCAAACTCTGGTCCGGCAGAGGGAGGTCACCAGGGGGGTCGAGCCACCCTTGGGGTTTTACCCCACCTTGTCATCCCTTAAGCTCTGCTTCCCAGCCCCCTCCGTGGTTGGGTCAAAGAGTGTGGAAATGGAATGCCATTGGGTGCAATTCACCCAAGAGCGAGCCCAAATGGCGGGCTCAGCTCAAAAGGCAGAAGATGTGAGAGGGGGAGTCAACACAGTCTTTATCCTCCCCTCCCACCTCTGGAGGGCAAGTGCCTAGCCCCTATGCAGGGGAGCCCCAGTGACTCTATGGCTCAAGGGATGAATGGCACCCTGATGACCGCCTGGGGGCCTCCCCCACCCTTCAGGGAGTAGCCCCCGGCACCCATCGCTGCATCACCTAAGCCATTCAGGGACCCCTGGGAGTGTCAGCCAGCAGGAACTAATCAGTCCCAAGCCTACCCTGTAAATGTCAACCCGGAGGGCAATAGACCAACCCTTTGTTACCCATGGGAGGCAGGAGACCTAAAAGAGCTAAAGAAGGCAGTAGCTGAGGATGGCCCTAACTCCCCATGGTCCGAAACCATTCTCCAAGGGCTGGCCCACCAGCCCTGTACTACCCGGGATTGGAAAATGCTGTGCCGGGCAGTGCTGCCCAGCAACCTTTACATTAAGTTTTGCGCCTTCTACAAGGAGGAGTGTCATCAGCAAGCTGAAAGAAACCAAGCCACCAACCCCCCAATCCCCATCACATCCGGGATGCTCTCATGGACGGCAGACCAGTACAGTACAAGGATATAGCAAGCAGCGATTCCCCCTCCTTACCAGGATCAAGTCAGGGCAGCTGAGCTATCTACATGGAGGAAACTCGCAGAGGGCCCTTCAGAACCCCCGATATTGGGTATTACCCAAAGGCCCACTGGACCTCCCGTCCTTTATCACCCGGGTTGAGGAAAGTATCAAGAGGAAGTTCCCCCCTGGTCCCTTAAGGGATCAATTTATTAAAATTCTGGTGTGGGAAGGAATGACCACTGACCAAAAACTGGCCTGCACTGGTCTTAAAGAAAGATCCCTGGAGCAGTGGGTCATAGCTGCCAAGGATGTGGGGACACAGCATCACCAGTCACAATCCCTTTCTTCCACCCTGAGGGCCCAAACAGAAGCCTTAACAGAGGCCATGACCCAAGCTATGGCCTCTTTGGCCCTCCCCAGTAAATCTGGGCCCCAAGAAAGATGGTGCTTCAGCTGTGGGGAAATTGGGCACTTTAAGAAACAGTGCCCCAAAGGACAGGATTCTCCCCCGGGGCACCCCCCAGGAGGGGGTAAGCAGGGCCAGCCCTCTACCCCCTGCCCCCGGTGCCAGGGGGGATTCCGCTGGAAGAAGGAGTGCCAATCCAAGTATGACAAGCACAGCAACCCTTTAAACTAGGTGGGGGGCACCTCCCAGCCCCATTATCCCAAGGGGGTAGTTTAAGTCCGCCACAAGCAGAGCTATCATGTCCAAACACAAGAAAGGCCCCTAGGGCCAACTGGACCATCCCCATCGTTGAGGGGGTTAGACCTAAGATGGACATCACTGTTGGGGGAAAGTGGTTCCGCTGCCTTATAGACACAGGAGCAGACTGCACCATCCTCCGAAGGGAGGAGACCCCCCCCAATTGGGAGCTTGTCCCCAGGCCTAAAATCCTTGGGGTAGCGGGCCAAACATCTTCATATGAAACCAAAACATACATCCAGTGGAAGGACGCTGATGGCTCAGTGGGTCAAGTCAAGCCACTTATTGCGTCCAGACTTAACGCCAATCTCCTAGGGCAGGCTGATGCATATATTACCACCGACCACAAGGGGTTTTATGATGACCTTCTGGATGAGGAGGAACACCAGCAGCAGTTTCATGATCCTGCCCCATGATTCAGTAGCATTCCCAATTATCGAGGGGATCCTGAATTCAAGAGACCAAGATCCCATTAACCCCGCTCCAGAATCATAGTGAACCCCCAATCCTAAGCGCCACTGCCCTGACCCCCCCATCAGGTGGAAGGAGGGCCCACCAGTGTGGGGGGAGCAGTGGCCCCTCCCGTCCTCCAAGTTAATGGCTTTAAAAGATATCATTATCAAACAGCTGCAGTTGGGCCACATATGCCCTTCCTCTAGTCCCTGGAACACCCCTGTGTTTGTAATCTGCAAGGCCTCAGGCAAATGGAGAATGCTCCAAGACCTTTGGGAAGTTAACAAGCACATGGTAATCCAGGGAACACCTCTTTGGGGAATGCCCTGGGTTCCTTCCTTTCCCAGCCACTTATACTTGGCAGTGCTCGACCTCAAGGACTGCTTTTCTATCCCTTTACACCCCCAGAATTGTGAGAAATTTGCCTTTTCTGTCCATCTGTCAATTACCCGGGACCAGACCAGTGTTATGAGTGGGTGGTTTTGCCCCAGGGCATGGCCAACAGTCCCACC
>NW_007738933.1:0-490 GCF_000696425.1 Galeopterus variegatus
ACAGAGTACTCAACAAACCTTGGTTATTATTAATAGCTATTACTACAAGACTTTTAAGAGTTGTGACTAGACAAATGTTCTTTGAGATACTTCATGAGAGGATGTGGTTATTTCACAAACCTCAGTGCTATGCCGTGAGGGAACAGAACACATATCATATTCCAAATGAGCACATTCCTAACATTCTGGAAGTTGTCTTTTCACAAATCAGATAGGGTCATCCCTGCCTTTGTGCACATTGGTGGAGGAAGCTCTGTGGGTGCAGCTGCCAAGTTAAGAGGCTGAAGCTGAGAAGTGAATGTCTTACCCCCCTCACCCCCACCTCTGCCCCAGTGCTACAGCAAGACCCACCTCCCAGGCTGCACCAGTTAAGATTTGACGGCACCATCACTGATGGAAGCCGGCCAAGTACTGGGAGCCTCCAGTTGCGCAGCAGCTCCTGAGTGTGAAATGAGAGATGCCATCCGGGAGGGCTATAGGACACCTTGCT
>NW_007738933.1:1547-16432 GCF_000696425.1 Galeopterus variegatus
CCCACCTCTGCCCCAGTGCTACAGCAAGACCCACCTCCCAGGCTGCACCAGTTAAGATTTGACGGCACCATCACTGATGGAAGCCGGCCAAGTACTGGGAGCCTCCAGTTGCGCAGCAGCTCCTGAGTGTGAAATGAGAGATGCCATCCGGGAGGGCTATAGGACACCTTGCTTTCTCTGACATTTGACAAGAACCGAACAGGCAGGAGCTGATCCTGTTGAAATTCACGAGGAGCCCAAGGCTGCTCTGGTTCTGTTCTCCAGCTCTGCGAGCTCGTCATGCCCCCTGCATAATCAGTTCATCAGTGCTACTTCTGCCCGTGAAACCTTATTACCCAGGGAAATGCTGAGTGTGCACACTTGGAGCTTCTGAGTGCAGAAAACTTTCTGAATAATTTAGGAGAATGGGCTGATAACAGATGCACCATAAGCGGGGCTCCCAAGGGGGAGCTTTATTAACCATGAACAAATTCACAGCTTCTTGAGATTTCAGATCTGAACACAACAACCCAGGACTCCACTGCCTCTAAGTGCAGAGCTATTTATTTTGCACACACTGACTTCTTGTGCTCCAGCCCCAGTGTTGGCAGGACAAGGATGCCTGAAAGGGGAGGACCAGACACACCTGCTCCCAATTGGACTCTTCACACCAGACCCTAGTGCCCATGCCTCTTATCCTCTCTTGTCCCAGCCAGTGTCACCTTTGCCCTGCCTCCACTCTGGCTCTCTACAGTTTTTTCTGCCTAGCTGCAGGGTGCTCCTTCTAAGACATAAATTCATTCATTCATTCATGTCATTTCTGCTTAAAACACTCCAATGGTGTCCTACATACTGAGTATAAAGCCAAAATCCTTACCCTGGCTACCAGATGCTACATAATCTTGTTCCTGTTACCACACTGACTTCCACTACTGCCCCTCTCAGCTCTTGCTGCAGACCCACTGGCCTCTTTGATGAGGTTCTGGAACACACTAAGCATGCGCCTGCCACAGGGCCTTTGACCGCACTGTGCCCTCTGCTCATCAGGGCCTTCTCCAGCATCTGCATTACTCACAACCTATTCCACTCAAGTCTCTGCACCTGGACCGCGGGAGGGCTTCCTGGGCCACCATCATCACCCTCCATCTCCTTACCCTGCCTCACCTGCCTTCACTGTACCTGCCACTGCTTGTCATTGTATTGGTACTTAATCTCTCTTTCCTACTGGAATGTAAATCTGTGAAGACACAGACGAATCCTGCTTGCTCACTGCTGTATCCCCAATGCCCCAAATAGTAAAAATTCCTGGGGAAAGTGGGCAGAGGGTCTCTAACTCTGTACCCTGGGAAGTCCTGGCACCTGAATCTTTCATTTGAGACAAATCACCTTAGATGTAAACTGCTTCATGGCCATTATTCCATTTAGCCTCACAGGTGAGAAAAGCGTCCAAGAAGTGAGGTCACTTCCCCCAGGTCACATGGCCATGAAGTGACAGAGCTGAGATTTGAGTCCAGGTTTGACTGACCAACACTCAGAGATAACACATTGTATTAGGACAGGTCCCACTTAAGTCTGTCACTGTGATCTCTTTGGGGGACTGTAAAACCACTCTTGTGGCTGAAATGTTCCTTTTATGGGCAGCTGGCTGAGCTCAGGATTATAGAGAAGACACATGTTCACTGTACAAAAACAGAACCCCATCCTTCTAGAAACTTCCTTCTCACAAATAGATATAGGGAACATAACCCTTTTCCAGAATCATCTAGAGATCCACCACCTCGCAGCAGGGCTGGGATGTGATTGGTTTTCATTTCTATTTTTGTTTTCTGGTGGCTGGCCAGTATAGGGAACTGAACTGGACCCTTGACCTTGGTGTTACATGGCTGTGCTCTAACCAACTGAGCAACCAGCCATCCCCTAGGGCTGGGATGTGGAGCCAGTGTACACAGTCTCCTCTCCCAGAGTGGCCTAGATGGTGCCCTGACCTGGTCCCTCCAGGCCAACTCTATGGGCACCTGCGGATTGGACCTGGCTCTCTGCCCCTGCTCATGGCCCTTCCAGAACATTCTACGTCTAACTCCTCATTATGGTGCTCAGAGCTCTTCGCCCCTGGGGTCCTTCCTCCTTTTCCACTCCTGTCTCTTGCTGCTCTTTCTCTGGCTGCTCTCCCATGTGCTGGCCACACCAGTCTAGAAGACGGGACACAAGCTCCTCAGACACACTCACAACATGCCTGCCTAGTGCCTAACGCCTGGAAACGCTGGGTCCCACTGCCTCCTGGCTTAATAGAAGAGACTCAAAGAGTTTAATGAAGGAACAGTAGGATTAAGATCGGGATTGTAAAATCCAGATTAAAAACCTGTACCCACCAGAGCTGACATGAACACTAGAGACTGCTGTGTTAAATTTGAGCCAAGCGAACGATGGTGAGCTTGCTTCTCTGATGCCTTTTTATCTGTACAAAGACTCTGATCCCTTCACAGATTAAAAAGTGCCTCGTGAGTGCTGAACGGCAAAGAAGAAATGCTGCTGGGAGGGAGGCAGGCAGACAGCTTCAAAGGCAAGGGCGGTGTCGAGAACGGAGCAGGGAGGTCTGGCTGGGGCCACGTGCATTCATCCACCTAGGAAGCCCAGATCCTGGGTTAGGCTCTATTCTCAGGGCTGGGGATTCAGAAAGTCAAGGCATGGGCCTGAGCCTGGAGGTGTTCACAGTTTGGGAGTGGCCCTGGGGGGCCATTTCACTCCAGCCCCCCTTCCACCACCTCTGCTGTGCCTGCGGCCACATTCTTTCCAACAGGAAGTTTCAAGGGCTTGTCTTGACCACTGTAAACCTAAGGGTACCCCACCCCCGTCCACTCTGACTTTCCTGTTTAAAAAAAGCATCCCATGGGGCTGGAGCGCCTTTGTGGGTCCCTATTCCAAGCACATCTCCTGTCCCAATTTAGATGTGGATTGAAAAAGTTTAATTTAAAGGGCAGACCAGCAAATGACTGAATCAGAGGAGAACCACAAAAACCCCACTGAACCATTACCATGGCAACTCAAGTTTCTAAAATTAGCCGAAAGGAGGGTGATGGGAAAACACAAGTTGCCCATTTTCAGAGAGACCACAGCAGGAGCCATCCTGGCCCTCAGCCACAGGGAAATTAGAGAGGTGACCCATGTGCCAAGAAGGAACTAGGATTCTAGCACCAGCGAAAGCCAGAAGTCCAGTGCCCTAAGATTAAATTCAAAATGAGAGTGAGGGAGAGTGAGGAAGGGAAAGTGGGGACACACACACACACACACGGGGACACACACACACACACACACACACTCACACATTCACACACACACACACTCACACATATACTCACACACACACACTCACACATACACATACACACACACACACACACACACAGACACAAAGAGAAAGTTAGTTCTAAGACTGAAAACAGGAGATAGTAATCTCCCTGGGAATTTTCACTTGTTCTTGTTCCAAAAAACTGAATGGCTTAGGGCCCTCCCAACCAAATGAGGGCAGAAAGTCTCTCTAAAAACTGTACACTCCATCCTTTTGACAACTGCTACCAAACAGTCAACTGGTGGCCCCTCGGAATGGAGGAAAACCCCCAGTGACAGTGATCCCAGAGCTCTCTGAAGCTTGCTTGGAGCTGCTGTACACCCTCGGAGCTTGATCTCTGCTTCTTCTTGGTGGCTGGCTGGTAGAGGGATTGAACCCTGGACCTTGGTGTTATCAGCACCATGCTCTAACCAACTGAGCTAACCAGCCAGCCCACTGATCTCTGCTTCTGATGAGGAAAGGCCCAATGATAGCCCAGGGAGTTAGGTGGTTAATGGCCTCTTTACTAAGAAACAGGCCCAGGGCAGTTACAGAACTGGCTGGAGGGGAAGGCACTTAATTGGCTATTTAAGGTAGAAAAGGGCATCTTTTCAATAGGAATTCAGATTGCTATCAAAACTCAGTGTGGAGGGTAATTGGGAGCTGGGGCCCGAATGGCCTTTTTAGAACGCTGCTCATCTGCTCATTGTGCAATCGCTTAAAAAGTGTCAACAAAAGAGTGCAGTGAAGTGGGGAGCAGCAGTTCTGTGCTACCTCTCCTACTGCAGACCACAAAAAAGCAAAAGTCAGTGAGAGACAGAGGGAGGGATGTGGGACTTTGTAATGACCTCCTGTACTGGGATCCTATTGTAATCACTCTAAGCATCAAAGGGGAGACCTCAGAGGCATCTGTCTCCTGTGCATGGAGCAGCTTCAGCAGACCCAGTCTCTCACACGTGACATCCTGGGCTGTTCCCGCAGGCAATGTGCTTAAAATGAATATACGTGCCTCCTGCGATTTGCTGAATAAGGAGGACTGCACAGAATTACTATTTCTATTGCTTACTGTATTTACCTGGAGTGTTTGGCGGAAGCTGCAAAATTAAATGCTTAGCAGACATTCTTTGAACTCAATGGTCAGTTGGCTTCTGGTCCAGTAATAAGGCTTAGGGGATACAGGACAATGGTTTACTGAGCCTGCCGTGTCAGTGGCCAGAGTGAATATTGCTAGCTCAAGCAGGATGCAGGGTGCGGAGATGCTTTGATCAGCCTGTGAGTGTGCTGTAATCACACACAAACAGCATTGCAGGAAAGAGTGAACCCTAATAACTGGGGAGAGAAAAATCTCCCTCAGGCTTGCCACTGTCAATGCAAATAAAATCTCATTCGTGGGGGCTAAGAAAACGAACAGCATTATCAAGTATGAATTCTGATCTTACAACAGCACCTCCAGCCACAGTTCCTAGAGCTGAGGCTCCTTCTTTTCCTTTTCCATTCAGATCCTACTCAGGGGCAGGTCCTGCTGATTCTGCTTCTAAAATATGAAAGAAGTTCCCATCGCTCATTGCATGGATTACCATATGAACCTCTCAGCTGGTCTCCCAATTTCTGATCTTGCCCCTCTCAAAGCACTTTTCCACCCAGCACCCAGAAAGCTAGTTTTAGGAAATAAATAAGATCACGACATATTTCCTCCTTTATACTCTTTGCCGGCTGCTCACTGTACTCAAAACTCAATGATGGCCTAGGGAGACCTCTTTGATCTGGCCCTTCACTCTTCTTCAAGCTGATCTTGAGCCACCTGCCAGCTAGCCTGGGGCTGGGTAAAGTCTGTCCCACTGCCTGTTTTTATAAATAAGGTTTTATTGGGATACAGCCATGCCCATTCATTTACCTACTGCCTATGGCTGCATTCGTGCGACAACAGCAGAGCTGCCTTGTTGCGACGGTGACTCTAGGGCTCACACAAGTCTAATTTTGATTCCTTGCGCAGACCAACACTGCAATGAGCAATAAGCCAAGGGGTGTGTTAGCTACTTTTACCCAGCTTATAGTCTCTTTGGGAAGTTATTCTAATACCCAAAGTGCAGCATCATGATAAGGCAACTGTAACTGCTATAGAAAGTAAACAGAGGGGCCGGCCCGTGGCTCACTCGGGAGAGGGCGGTGCTGATAACACCAAGGCCACAGGTTCAGATCCCTATATAGGGATGGCCGGTTAGCTCACTTGGGAGAGTGTGGTGCTGACAACACCAAGTCAAGGGTTAAGATCCCCTTACTGGTCATCTTTAAAAAAAAAGAAAGTAAATAGAGAAATCAAGAAATTAAAGAAGAAATCAAGCACACCCTTCCCTCGCTGTCCTCTTCCCTTGCTTTTTGTTGTCTGCAGAAGGAAGCTGCTGAAAAGTTCCTATAGGAAATGGCAAACTTGGTCTCAGTCTTGGCTATGAAATACCTGACTGGTTAACAAATCTGTCTGCTCTGTGACACCACCACCTCCCTGGGTGGTTGAGTAATATTGCCTGTCTGTGCAATCCTGTCTTTGGAGAGATGCTTGGATGTCTCATGTTTATGCTTCTTAAAATGAAGGGTTGGTGAAGTATTTTAATGTTCTCCAAGACAATGTGCTGGAAACTCCATTCCAACACCAGTGGGCCTCCTGGGCAGTGGGTCACTGAACCTGGCTGTTCCATAATAGATGAATAACTACAGGGTCTGGGACTGTAGAAAATTCAAAGATACCTGCTTGATTTCTGCAAGAGGAAATAATAACCAAGTATTCCCGGGGCTTTTTTATAATCCATGAGTCCCTGCTGAAAGCTCTTCAGACACCTAAGACAGGCTGGAAAGCTCAGGCAAGCATTTAAAACATTAATAGGCTGTGTTAAAACAAGTGAAGAAATCAAAGCCTTGCATCGCTGACAGAGGGTCCAAGCTGGTTTGCTTGGGAAGAGGAATAAGACAGTCAACAGCGGAGCGCACTCATGAGTTCATTAAACATTTACTGAGCACCTACTAAGGGCCAGCCAGCATGCCAGGAGATTCTGCTTCCCTCTTATGGGGTGAAAGTTGTCAGGGAATGGACGGGAAACTCTGGAAATTTAGGATTATCATGGCTGCTTAGATTACTTAAAATTTATTTATCTATTTTTTAAAATTTGTTTTTAATTGACACATATGATTGTACGTATTAATGAGGTACAGAGTGATATTTCAATACATGTATACAATGTGTGATGATAAAATCAGGGTAATTAGCATATTCATCATCAGGGTAATTGCATATTCATCATCACAAAATTTTATCATTTCTTTGTGATGAGAACACTTGAGTGACTCTCTTGTAGCCATTTGAGAACATACAATAAATTATGGTTAATTATCGATGTCCAGCACTACTGTACACGACTAGAACTTATTTTTCCTATCCAGCTGTAATTCTATGTCCATTAATCAACCTCTCACTATCTCCCTACTCCCGCCCCTTCCCAGGCTCTAGTGACTACGATTCTACTCTCTGCTTCGAAAAGCTCAACTTTTTTCAGCTCCCACATAAGAGTGAGAATATGCAGTATTTATCTTTCTGTGCCTGACTTATTTCACTTAATGTAATGTGTTCTTGTTTCATCCATGTTGCTGCAAATAACAGGATTTCACTATTTTTTCATGGCTGAGTAGTATTCCATCGTGTGTACATATATATTTTTTGAATTGGCAATATACTCATACTCATGTTTCAAAATTCAAAAGGTGAGAAAGAATTTGCAGAGAAAAGAAAGTCTGTTTCCCATTTCTGTCTCCCAGCCACCAGCTTCCCCTCCGCAAAGGCAACCACTGATCCTCTTTCTTTTGCTCAGTTTCTTTTTTGTGTAGGCTTCCAGAAATAGTCCGTGCATTAGCAAGTACCTATAATTTTTAATACACAGTAACATGTTCATTTTTTCACTTACTGAAGCACATCAATACATATTTTTTAATGTATCATTTTATGTACCAAGTACCATTTTGTCTATTTAATAAATATAGCACTTACTATATGACAGGCTTTTTAAAAAAAATTTAACTTTTTATTTAGAGGTAAGTTTAGATTTACAGAAAAGTTGCAAAAATAGTATAAAGAGTTCCTGTAAATCCTTCATCTGGCTTCCCCTTACTTAACCATAGAACAATTACCAAAACTAAGAATTAACTTTGGAACAATTATACTAAGTTACAGAATTTATTCATTCAGAATTCAGCAGTTTTCCCACTAATGTCCTTTTTCTGTCCAATCTGGGATCCCACATTGCATTTGTCTCCTCTAATCTGCAACCGTTTCTTAGTCTTTTCTTGTCTTTCATGACTTGAACTTTTTTTTTTTTTTTGTCCTTGTGACCGGTAAGGGGATTGCAACCGTTGGCTTGGTGTCACCCACACCGCACTCAGCCAGTGAGCACACCAGCCATCCCTATATAGGATCCGAACCCATGGCAGGAGTGTCGCTGCACTCCCAGAGTGCGCCACGGGGTCAGCCCCATGACTTTAACATTTTTAAAGAGGACTGAGAAGTTATTTTGTAGAATGTCCTTCAATTTAAGTTTTTCTGATGTAATCTCACCATTTAAAGAATATATATTATTGAAAATAATATTACAGAGTATATTCAGTGTATCTTAGCAGGGGGTACCTAATATGCATTTAGCAAAGAGGTTAACCTTGATCACTTGGTTAAGGTATCTTCAAGATTCCTTACCGCAAAGTTACTATTTTCCCCTTTGCAGTTAAATATCCTGGGGGAGATCCATTGAGACTATGCAAATATCCTGTTTCTGCTTAAACTTTCACCCACTAATTTTAGCATTCATCATGGATCTTGCCTACAGCAATTATTACAGCAATTAATGTGTTGTTCTTGTGGTGATTTTTCTATTTCCCTCACTCCTTCTACATTTCACTGATTGGAATTTTTCTGTAAGGAACATTTGCCCCTTCCTCCTATTTATTAATTTATTATTTATTTATATTTAATGGACTCATGGATACTTACTTTATCTTCTGAACTATAATCCAATATTATTTGCTATAGTTTGAACATGTCCCTCTAAAATTCAAGTGTTGCCAATGTGATGGTATTAAGAGGAGGGGCCTTTAAGAGGTGATTAGGCCATGCAGGCTCCTCCATCAGAAATGGGATTAAGGTCCTTATAAAAGAGGCTTCACACAGTCATTTGCTTGCCCTTCCTCTTCCGCCATGTAAGGACACAGTGTTACCCATCCAGAGGATGCAGTAATAAGGCACCATCTTGAAAGCAGAGCGTGGCCCTCACCAGGCAACTGAACCTGCTGGCTCCTTGATCTTGGACTTCCCAGCCTCCAGAATGGTGAGAAATAAATTTTAGTTCTTTATAAATTACCCAGTCTCAGGCATTTTGTTATAGCAGCACAAAAGTGGTCCCACTTTGGCCAAAGGAAGCTCTTTCAGGTTGGCTTCTATAATCTTTCAACACATGTTTTTGTTTGTTTGTTTACTGGGCTACTTGTTTACTTCCTGGCAGAAGCTGCTTCTAGCTCATCTTGTATTTCCCAGCCCCAGGCCTGGAATCAGCTCTTACTCTTTTGAATGGCTGCATAGTAAGTGTGACATTTGTAGAGATGTGCCATCACTTAGCTAGCCAGAACTCACCTGATGGGTGCTTAGAATCTATCTCCAATATTTCCTTATTGCACTTTTACAATAAAAATTCATGTAGATGGGTCAGTTCACACTTGAGAAATTGTTAAAGTAAACCCTAAAGTCTTTATGAAGACTTATGAGGCCCTACCTGAACAGTCCCCCACACTAACTCTCTGACCTCAGCTCCTGATATTCTTTACTTTTTCTACAGTGTGGAGGGAAACCTCCAAGGCGGCCTCCACTGACTCTTGCCTCCTGGGATTTGTGTCCTTGGTGATCCCTTTCCTGTGAGTCAGGGCTGGATTTATGTTCTCATTTCTAACAAACAGAATATGGCAAGAAAAATGAGATGCCACTTCCAATATCAGGTTATAAAAAACTGGCTTCTGTTCTGTCTTAGGTGTTTGCACTCACTCTTTCTTGCTCACCTGCTCTGAGGGCCATAATGTGAGCTGCCCTATGGAGAAGTCCAGAGGCAGGAAACTGAGGGCGGCCTCCAGCCAACAGCCAGCCCATGAGGAGCTGAGGCCCTCATTCCAGCAACCCACAAGGAACTGAATCCTGCCAACAACTATGTGAGTTTGGCAGTAGATCCTCCTCCCAGTCAAGCCTTCAGATGAGACCACAGTCCCAGCCAAAGGTAGGACCATAACCTCATCAGAGACAATAAGCCAGAGGTACTATGTACAAAATATAAAATCCTATCAGGTTAAGAGAGCTGGGAGGGGAAGACGTCTTACTAGTTATAAGTCTCTACAGGTAAATCTTTCTAGAAGTCCTTCTTTCCTAGGATTACTGCTCTCTTGGCCTGATATTCCCTCCCCAATATGACCACCTGCCCACATCCTGCCAGCCTTCAAGACCCATAAGCCACTTTCTCCCTGACTTCTCCAACTAGAAATAATCATTTTCTGCTCCGGCCTCCCACTGCACTCACCTGACCCATATCAAGGCATGTCTACTCCCCCTCATTGTGGAGTTACTGATATAGCTGGTTTCCCATAAAGAAAACCCTAAACTTCTCAAGTGCTGGATTCTCGTTTCAATCATGGTTACAACCCATCCCCTCCCACTTCTAAGCACTAAGCTCAGTTTTACACATATATATTAGGTATTATATAATATCTGAAAAACCAAAAGTAATAATAAGCCATAAATTGTGGATTTAGGATCTACCGGCAGCCCCAGCTCTTACCCCACACAGTATTAGCTATTATAAGCATTATTATCACCATTCAGTATTTCCCAAATGAATATTCCCTTCTCTAACAGGGATTTAGTTTTCTGGACTCCCCATGACCTTCCTCTCTAATTTTAGAAATTCCAAGTTTAGAAGAAATAGGAAATAACTCCTGAGCAAAAGTTGAGGGCCTCTAGCTTAATTCTGTCATTTTTATATATCAAGTGCTCCTTCGGATGACACTTCCACCCAGAGCAACAAGGAGACACTGCTATTACTACCAACCTCAAATCTTTACTGAAGACCCAGGGAACGGGAACTTCCAGGCAGGCGCATCAACAAGATTCATGTCGATTACTATTCTACTCATCGCTTCTGAGAGTTTGCTGGCCACCCTATCATTCCCGGCAAAGCTCCTCTTGCAACAGTATCTGTGTCCAATTGCACTAATTGAAGACACAAATGAGGCAGATAAAGGGAGGCTTGGCTAATTGCATTTTTTCATTGGCTTCAGAGGAGGAAAACTCATAATCAGTCATTATTACAAACTTCCCTGGTGGTCTCAACAGTATAGGCCTAAACTGAAGTGTCTGGTTTAATGGCAGACAAACAAGCTCTTAACCCTTTTCTGATCTATGAAGACTTTGGAGGAATAAAAGGAGATGATGTAAACCTTCCTAATTTTTCTTAGGAGATTCTTCAACCCAGAATTCAGCTAAAGATACTCTCATCTGAGGCATTTCCACCATCATCAGTTCTCTTTGTGGATAAAAGGTGTTGTGTGAACAGCCCTTCTATATGGACACCACTGGAGGCCAAAATGATGACAGAGCTAGCCCCGTGAAGCCTGTGGCTGTCCCCCTCCTCAAAAGTCACTTTTCAAGAAGCAGAGAGGAGAAACAGGAATTGAAGGAAAGGAGCCCTGGGTTTCACTCTAGGAAGAAAGAGCTGCAACCTTCCTCTGGGCACTCACACCAATGACAGTCAACTGCAGGGTGTGCCCAGCTCACGGCAGGAATCCCCATGCCTGGGAGACCACAGAAGGGCTTTGCTGCCTTAATCTATCCTAAATCCATAGGTTTTGGTTACAATTCATAATAAGGCAAATCCCAAATGAACAGAACATTGATCATGGGTCCCAGCTGAGCTTGGGAAATACAAACCTTCGTTCCAGAGAATCAGGTCATGTATGAATGCACAGGAGGGAGACCTTGCGGGCCTTGAGAGAAGATGGGGCCATGCATTAGGGCTGGTGATATGTGAGGGTAGGCACAAGACTGTGGCTGTCAGCTCTCAAGGGACTTCTGCAGAGGAAGTGCTGACACAATGACCTAAGTGGCTGTCTGGCAGGAGACAGGAACGTCTAAATACTGAAACAGTACCTGGAAAACCTTCATAAATATAAGAACTAGAGGAAAACTGAAACCACTAAAAGAGAAACTCCAATGACAACAAGAAAACTTAAAAATAATGGGAAAGGAGCAGGAGTCCCATGCATTCAGGAGGGTGGTGGGGGCAGAGGAAGAGAGACTGGGCCTGGACCCGTTTGCTACTGGCTGGCTCATTCTGACTGTGGGCAGACTGCTTACTCCCTCTATGCCTCAGTTTCCTCTTCTCTTTATGCTGCCCCTGACACGGCATAAAGAGATGGCTCAGACCTGAGCACCTACAATGCCATATTTACAATGGAGAGACACTCAGGATGTGCTGCCCAGAGCCTCTGATTTTCCTCTGACATGCAGGTTGTAAAACGCTTGTCTCACTTCAGCAAGTTTGCCCATAAATACATTCAGCCCCAAATTGCTTTAATTACAGAATGAGGAAATTGCTTTACTTGGCAAAAGGTTCTTCCCGGTTCTGCTAATGGCAGTCTGGAATGCGTGTCTGTGATGGGATTTTTTTTTTTCTTTTTTAATTTTTTACTAAAAGCCATCGAGCTTAATGAGAATTGGAAAAGTGCTGTGGAACCAGCTCTCAATGGGGCCCACCCCGGCCCCTCTGCTGAGCTGTAACTGCCTTCAGAAGTCACACATTCAGAAAGTAACCGCCGACCTCAAAGAGAGTGTTTCACACATCAAGAGATGTCTCTGGCCAAGAGAGCATGACTTAACGAGAGGGGCTAAGGTTCAGAGGCCTTCTTGGGGTTGTACACGTGGAAATGGGAACCTCAGGCGAAGTGCTCTGTGTTCAATAAAAACAAGATCCCATAACAATTACAGTGAGACACAATCTACACTTGTCTAATTCTTTGCTATAGAGACTCTAGAAAGTTCTTTGCAAGCACCCAAGTATCATCTCATTTGTATCCAGGGGAAACTTTCCCAGATTCCCAACACTCCGACTCTGACTCTTCCCACCAGGGAGCAAGACTGGAGACTGCCTTTGTTGGGCCACGTTTTCCCACCTGGTGGGTGGCTGCCCATGAACATTAAAAAGGCATTGAGAAGACGATACACTGATGTACAATGTATACCACAGGCTCTGGAGGCTGACAGGCCCAAGTCTGAATCCTGGCTCTACCATTTACTAGTTTTGCAACCCTGGCAAGTTACTCAAACTCCTGACCCTCTGTTTTCCTCATCTGTTAAGTGGGATATAACAGCATCCATCTCATGGAGTGTTTGTGAAGATCAGACGGGGTTGCTATAAAGTATGTGGGCAGGGGCTGGTGAAGTCTAAGGGTTCAGGAAATATTTGCTGCTGCTACCATCAGTACTTCCTTCACCAACCTCTCTGCTGTGTCATTTCTCACTCTCCCTGTTGCGGCCTTGCTTTACTGGCCTAGGTACCCCTGGAATGTCTATCTGTAACAGGCGGCAGTCGACCTTGGAAAAACAAGGGAGATGAATAATTTCCACCTGCAGCCTAAAGTGGGGACTAAAATGATTTCCTTCTTTTTCTCAACTTGGAGAAACATGATAGGGAATGAGTGGGAAACAGCACAGACCTTATGATCAAAAAGACATGGGTTCAAATCTTCCGCTGCCACTTACTAGGCAAGTGGCTCTGGGCAAGTTCCTCAAGTCTCAGACCTCAGTGGCTAGGAGGATGACAGAGAATAATGGGTATCAGGTGGTCAGCACACTGGTCGGCCTGCAGTCACAGCTCAACCAAGACAGCTGCTGTATTATTATATTCTTGCTATGCCCAATTCCTGTCTCCTGCACTGTGGATAAGGATGCCCCAAGAAATGCCCAACAAGGGATTCTTGACACAAGGCTGAACTGAAACAAGGTGGCATGTGCGCTAAGGTTGAGCTGTGCTTATTTGCCATAAACATCTATTCCAAGCTACTGATGTTCAAGCCACAGCCTGGGCAATGATGCATGCTGTGCCAGCAGTCCAAGGAAGCTAGAAATCTGCAAAATGAGAAGAGTTGAGAAAAATGGCACCAGCTACGGCCTCCTTTCTATTTTGGGGGGCTATTTGTTTGGGGAGACTCTGCTAATAGTTTGAGGAGACTACAACGCAATGCAGATTGTCGAGCTAAGCCAGCGAAAAGTTTAATTAAATACAATTGCTTGCTGTGTGTTCCTTTCCCAAACAGCCTCATGCATATTCATCACTGTAATTATGATAGTGAAAAAAACCACCACTAATTATTTCATGCTCCCCTCTTTCACATGCCTAGAATTTTTGCATAATTACCGTTGAAATTAATTGCAAGTTAGTTAATTTTATACTTTGTCCTTTCAAAACTTAATTGAAAATTAATTTAAAAGATACCAAAAAAAAAAAAACCCCACCACAAACGCACAACAAAAAACTCCACCACCAGCCATTACAACAAACCTGCTTTCTCAGACTTATGATGTGTATTAAAAATGCCATGTGTTTACTTCTAACCTGAATGCAGGGTTGTACATGTCAAGCTATAATAAAAGGCCAGTCCCATAAATTCCTCAAAAGTCACCTCTCTACTCTCCTACCATATAGAAATAAAGACAAGACTTGTGATGGGTGGGGAGGTGTGCCAGTGGCCTGGCTGTCTTCTGATAATGGGATTATTTTATGCTTCAGCAATTACATCTCCAGCCTCCAAAGAAGACCAGCATGTGGTTTCCATTATCAACCTAAATATCTCTACTGGAACCCATTTTTCAGGACCCAACTGCAAGCTGGCATGCAAGAAGCTGCACTTTCATGCTTAGCAAAACAACAGAAAACATTTCTTTCCTCCCATTCTGTCACTGCACGCTGTTCCCACTAGCTCCTTTATCTGAGTTACAGTCACTAACCCTGTTTCTGGGAACCAGTCTCTGTGAAAACAGGAAAGAAACATTTATCAGGTGACTACCCTGTTCTGCACTCGGTTTTAGGCACAGGCATGCATTTCGTTTCATTTTAGCACCTAACACAGTGTCAGACACATAACAGGCAATCGATCAATCCATAGTTATTTCTTGACTGACTGATTGAATAAAGAATATTCACTGTAAGCCTAGGGGTGAGCATCACCAGCCCCACTTTTACAGAGAAGGAAAGGCAAGTTCAGAGACATTATGTACATCCCTCAAGTGCACACAGACAACAGGTGGCAGAACTGGCATCTGGTGCCACACATTCTCTTTCCATCATGCCATGTTGCCTCTCCATCATTCTCCTGATGCCCTACCATCTTGACAGTTCAGATTTTATCTCCTGCCAGCTGTGGTCTCTTAGTAACATGCTTTTCTTAACCCTGAGTACTGAAAAGTCTGCTTATTATGAAATGAATGTTCGCATCCCCCCCCCCCCCCCCCCCCCCC
>NW_007738933.1:17043-25252 GCF_000696425.1 Galeopterus variegatus
TATGCTGAAGCTCTAACCCCCAATGTGATGGTATCTGAGATGCGGTCTTTAGGAGGTGATCAGGGTCAGGTGAGGTAACAAGGGTAGGTCCCCCAGGATGGGATCAGCCCTGGTGAGAGGGAATACCAGCGAGCTTACTGACTTCCTACCACATGAGGACACAGCGAGGAGGTGGCTGTCTACAAGCCAGGAAGGCTCTCACCAGGAACCGAATTGGCTGGCACCTTGATCTCAGACTTCCAGCCTCCAGAACTGTGAGAAATAACTTTCGGTTGTTTAAGCCGCACTCTGAACAGACTAAGTCATTGTTCCACAGTTTTATTCAATGACCTTGGTTACTCACCTTACACTTTTTGGACTGATTCAGGGTTAAGTTGTGAGAATATCAAGGAAAAGATAAGTGAAAACCAAGTCAAGAGCGAGAAGACAAGGCTTTGTGACACAAAGGAAGCGGGAGGGGGTACTGTCAAAAGGCTGGGACTTAGTATATGTTAAGCAGCTGCTAGTGACTCCCCTGGAATGAGCCCAAGTGCACATACATAGTGGGAACCAAAGCTTCCTGCTACTCCTAACAATGTGCTAACCGGGACCCTCACCCAGACAGCAGACACATCTTCTGTTGTATCACAGAGGAGAGGAATGAATCAACCTGTTATTAAGCAGATGGGGAAGAAACAGAGGTGGAAAGCTAATTCTCAGAGCACAAAGCCATTGATTTTTTTTTTTAAGTCCATAAAAGTACCTCCTTTAAAGGTGACTTTAGTGACCTGAGCCTTCAGCAATTTCAGGACAAACAATTCATCCTCCAAGAGGCTCATAAGATTTGGGGGTCTCTTCTGACCCCAGGAGCACATTCCTTAACAGGGATCTTTTAGAGTTCAGGCTCCAGAAATACGAGAGGCATTTTAAGAAATAAGGGGATGTGCCTATGTATAAATTTTCCCTCTAAAAGTGTAAACAGAGGCTCCCATTCCAGGTAAGCCCATAAACATTGGTCACAAACCCAAACGAGGTGTTCAGAGACAGCCATAAACTTCTGGGTACCATCTGTACATCAGGAGAATACGTTGTAGGGAGCCTGGAGGCTTTAAACATGCTGTAAAGTAGCCCTGCAGATAGATGGAAGCCCAGTCGCTGCCAGCGGTGTGAGCTGTCGGGCAGGAATAGCAAAGAGCTGGCTCTCCTTCATGGGAGGCCGGGGAGGGACGGGGCAGGGGGTCACGTGGCTAAGCTGCAAGACCCAGCGTGGCTCTTGGCTCTCAGGAAGCCAGTCCCGACTGCTGACACAGAAAGGTGTCCGCCTGTGCTGCCCGGTGAAAGAGGGCGCATTAGTGGACAGTTCAGTCTAGTCCCCCTTCTGAAAGTAGGTGAGCATGGTACAGTACACTGAGACAGTTTGAGAAAGGGAGACCACATCCACATAACTTTTATTACAGTATTTGTTATAATTGTTCTATTTTATTACTGTTGTTGTTAATCTCTTACTGTACCTAATTTATAAATTAAACTCTATCATAGGTATGTACGTATAGGAAAAACCATACCATATGTAGGCTTTGGTACTTACTTGCATGGTTTCAGCATCCACTGGGGGACCTGGAACGTATCCCCTGCAGATAAGGGGGGACTACTGAATATATTTTATGAGAACAGAATGCTATTTTGGGTGATGAGAAAACATGTATGTATGTATTTCTATTCATTCATAAAAAAAGATGTGGAAGGCTATATAATAAAATGTTATTCATGGTTATCGCCGGATGGCTAAATTGTATGGGTGATTCTGAGGGGTATTTTTCTGTATTTTCTGAATCAATTATTTTGTAATGAACTAATGCCACCCCTTCCTTCAATCTCAGGTCAATCATCTGCTCCTCGGGGAAACTTTGATGACCTTCCTGATTAGTTTCCCTTACTTGTGTTCAGCTGCAACCGTCTGTCTCTTTCATCACAGCACATGCTACAGTTATACTTTTACTATGATCTTTCATTTAGTGTTTGTGTGCCTCAGGAAACTTCGTGCACCATAAGGACAAGAACCATGGTGGGGTTTTGTTTTGTTTTGGTGGATGACTTTGTTCCAGTGGACAGCTTTGTCCCAGCATCTGGTAACAGTATTGATGATGGTAATGACAATGATATCAGCAACAGTAACAGCATCAGGAGTAGCACAGATGATACTTACATAGCACTTGCTAAATGCCAGGTCTAAGGGCTTTAGAATGAGGTAGGTAGGCAGGATTTGTACCCACGAGGCTGGGCTGCTGAGTCTGTGTGCATAACTATGCTGTATTGTCCTCTTATCCAGCACTTAACTTACCACACAGGAACGCCTGATAAATATTTGTTAAACAACAGATTGACCATGCATTCCTTTTTATAATCCTGAAAAAGTTATCTCCATGTTTGGACAAAAGGTAATAAAAGAATCACTTCCTGGGAATAAACCAGCAGAATGAAAGATATAGTTCTGAAAAACCAGTTTTCTGGAAAGAAATTTTCTTTTTCAGACAGCACTGCCTGACTATGAAGAAAAATGCTCCCATCAGTCTGGCTGGTTAGCTCAGTTGTTTAGAGTGTGGTGTTATAACACCAAGGTCAAGGGTTTGGATCCCTGTACCGGCCAGCCATCAAAAATAAAATAAAATAAAGTCAGTGTTTAAAAACAAAACAAAACAAACAAACAAAAAAGCCTAAAGGTTTGGATTCCCATACTGACCAGCTACAAAACAAACAAAAATCAAAAGAAAAGAAAAGAAAAAAAAGCCCCACACGAGTTTCACTCAAGCCCCAATATTTTAATTTTCCTGAATGCACAGGGCCTTGGGACTGACAGGGTTCAATGCCATTCTCTTTAGACATTCTACAGCCAGGACTCTGGGCTCAAGTTCCTATAACTTGATGAAGTCATGGGGTTCTGGTTCCTCTTAAGTGGCTAATCAAAGAGAAAGACAGGCTTTCATTTGAAACCTTCCCAAGCTCACAATAAAAGAGCCGGGCCCTAGAGAATGAACGGGGGAACTACTACTAAGGTCAAGACATGCCAAGCGTCTTGTGTGTTGCATGAGAGACTTGGGTAAAACCATGTAGGCATGGAGGATTATCGATTCCTCCCTAAAAAAAGCAGGCAGAAGCAGTTATATTTGCATGGTCTTAGCAGAACACGACTGTCTGTGGAGCTGAAGGGCCCCGTGTGCATTGTTAGCTAGAAATATTTAACGGATTTAGGACCGTGTGTACTGGCAGACAGAACTGATTTAAGTTTTTCACATGATATGAATTCCCCACGGTAAAACCCAACACGCTGGCATCATTCCAGGTTAAAGCAGGAGATAAAACTGGAAGAATTCAGGCTGCTCTGTTAATTTCAAAACAAGAAAGCCTCTCCTTATAGCATATTGTTTCAGGATTAGCGTATGCAATGTCAGTGCCACACTGAATACCAATGAGATGGGGCCTCACTTCGTCAAGCATTGATATGGTTAAACTGCCACCCCATTTCAAAGCCTACAGAAGTCACCAGACACCAACAGCTTCCTGCAAGTGGATGAATGGAATGCAAAAGTACACTTCACTGGCTGTCGATGAACTCACCCTCTCTCTCTCCTGATCGTTTTAAAACAAGGAGGGGAAAAAATGTACTTTTTCCAACTCCCTTGGGTCTTAGACTAAGAAAAGAACACATTTTCTACCATTTCTACTACTCTTTGGTTCATGCCAAAGATATTAAATAACAGTGAAGCCAGATGTATCCTATTCCTGCCAGAGCTTAGAAACAGACCCAGCTACCAGGCAGCTGTGAAATAGAGCAGCAATCTGTCAGGATTTAATTAGGCCACCTTTTTGGAGTGGGTACACTTTTTTTTTTTTTAACTTTCAGAGTGGACATTTTGGTAAAAGGTTGGAATGGGCCAACTATGGTATAGGAGCGTACTTGATTCAAGTGACTTTTGACTCATAGGCAGAACAGTGACCCAAGATCTGGCCATAAACAAATATACCCAGGCACCCGTCTGATGGATCAAGGGGCAGTTCTGTAGCCCTTTAGTCTGGGGTTCAGAATTATTAGCCGTTTTCTCCCTGTTTTAAAAAGTTCAATTTCCATTCAGCTGTTCTTTCCATACTCTGAGCCTTAATAATGAAAAGCTACTTGAATGTTTAAAAGGGATTAGAGAGTGGGACTTCAGGGGCCAACACTGAGGATCAGTCGGAGCAATATAAATGGCCAATAACGGGATGAGTTGGGCACCGTGTAATGTTATAAACAGTGGTGAGGTGTGATTGTAATGGCGGCGTTCGCCATGTGCTTTGGGGCCATAAGAAATGGGCTTTCATGGACTCATGTACAATGCAAACAACCCTTTTTCATATGATTCTAACAGGGAACTACAAAACCTTCCCTGTTGGCTCAGCATCTTGCCATTCCTACCAGCATGCATCTTAAACACTGCTGCTATCACTTCTAATATCAGTGATGATGATGGTGATTGCAGCCACGGCTGACATTTACAAGGGCTTTCCATGTGCCAGTGTCTTTATGAAATGTTTTATATGGATTGTCTATCTCCTTTCCTGTGTATAATAGCCCCATCACAGAAGTATGGTTATCACTCCCACTTTACAGAGGATAAGACTGAGTCACAGAGAGGTTTAGAAACTTGCCCAAGGTTGCTAGAAAGGGACAGCAAGCCCAGTGATGGGTAGTCTGACTCCAGAGCCCATTCTCTTAATCATTTTAGTCTCCTGCCTACTCTGCCAAATGGTCAAATCTGAGCAGGCAGGAACCATGTCTGTCTTGGTTACCACTATATTGTTGTAAATAAAATTAGCACTTGGCAAATCTAGATAAATACAGTATCTATCAAGTGAATGAATAAGTAAATGAATAAATGGGTCAAGGATAACAGAATTTTGGAGAACTGGGGTTTCTTGAATATTGGTCATAATTTCATACAGGATAAAGCTTCCTATTTATGTGTCCTCACTGCTTAGAGGTATGGTTGAGTCTTGAGATAACTGGATTCATGCTGAGTTTCTGGCAAAGGTTGTGGATTGCAGTTAGGGAGCCATGAACCCACGGAGAACATGGATGTGGCAGTCATTAGGTAGTTGACAAATGTTCTTGAATTTCTCTCCTTCTAGACTTCCCTAACCCCTCAGAAGTTAGACTTGGCTATGTGACCTACTTTGACTACTAAAATGTGAGCGGCCTACCTCCCTAGTGGCTAAGATGAGAAGAGCTTGCCCTACTAATCCATAATAGGCCTGTAGAGTGAGCAAGAAATAAACTCTCATTGTTTTAAACTGCTGAGAGTGGGCATGTATGTTACCACAGCATCGCCTAGCATATACTGACTGATACACAGGGGTAAGCTGCATAAACAAAATACCAGGTCCTGCAGCTAAGAACCGTGCATATATGAAATAACACAGGGAAGAGAATTAATATGAAAGCAACTAAATGCCAGACATGATACTAAGGGATTTATGTAAGTTATTTCATAAAAATCTCATGCATTATTTTACCTCTCAATATCCTCA
Organism: Galeopterus variegatus; assembly: GCF_000696425.1. Lineage (NCBI taxonomy): Eukaryota > Metazoa > Chordata > Mammalia > Dermoptera > Cynocephalidae > Galeopterus > Galeopterus variegatus. The sequence goes on from NW_007738933.1 coordinate 22,585, forward strand.
TTTGCATACTTGCAATAATGATACCATTCCCAATCTACAAATTCCTATTCTACAAGCGAGGACTCTGAAAGGTAAAATAACATTCCCAAGGTCTCTCAGCTAGTCAGTGGCAGAGCTGAGATATGAATACAAATTTGTCAGACCTCCAAAGCCTCAAGCTCTTTCCTACCGTACTCAGTGGCTTTTCTGGTCAGGGAAAATTATCCAAGACTACATAAGACCAGTGCTGGTTATAGCCCACAGTGCTGCCAAGACAAGGCATAAAGCATTAATTATGGTGAGATGGTCAGGGAATGCTTTCTGAATAAAGTGGGCTTCATTTCACATTGATTCTTAAAATCAGCGATGCTCTTAGGAGGGAACCTGGGAAGGGGCATGTGACAATGGACAGAGGCAGTAGCCTCAAAGGTAGAGGAGGAATAAGGTGACTGCTTGGATAGAAAAGAGGCAAAGCAGGAGGCAGCGGCAAGAAGCTTTAAGTAACAGGCTGGGTGTTTCAATCTTAGAACCACAGTGGGCTCTTTGGCAGGGGTGGGAAGTGATAAAAGTAGTGTTATGAAAAATAGTTCTGGTAACTGCATGTAGGATGAGCTACCGCAGAAAGAGGCAGAGAGACACAGAGTGGCTAGATAAGCTATTTTGGCGGCTGGACAAAAGGAAAGTAGGCCTGAATTAGGACAGAGGCTGTGGTCATGGAAAGGCAGGAAAGTAATAATAACTGGCATGGATTGAGCTCTCCCTACTGCTGTATGTGGGGGCAAGCAATTTGTACACATCAGCTCACAGAGCGTTCACAACAATCTCAGGGGATACAATATTATTCCCATTTAACAAATGAGCAAACTGAGGCTCAGAGAGATTCAGTGACCTTCCCAATATGACATAGGTAATATTGAATTAATACTAATACAAGTATATGATAGACACTGTTATAAGAGCATATCTGAAGTATTATTTATTATTTAGTTATTTAATAGGCACTACTGTCATCCCCATTTACACAGAGAACATAGAGGCCCAGGGAAGTTGAGTAACTTACTCCAAGTCACACCTGGCTGGTAAGCAGCAGGGTAACATTTTAACCCAGTTTGCTTTGGATCTAAAGCCCATGCTCTGAACTGCCACATGAATGAGAACCTGCGTTTGGCCTCTGAGGCCCTGGTTGGTTTGGCCTAGGAGCACGTGGCAGGACCTCATCTCAGCAAAGGAGCCTCCGCCATTCACCCAAGGAAATGACTCAGGTAACACATTCTGCATTTTGAGCTTGTAAAGGGAGATGCCACAATCAATGCCCTGCACCTAATCCAAGCTGCCTACAAATATGGGAGAAAAGGGAACAAATGCTTGTCCTGCTCACCAGACAACAACTGTGTGGTTTCACTATGAAAACCAGGGGAGCACTATAACTTACCCCGAAGGGGCCTTGTGATGCTTTGTGTGTGACCCAAACCTATTTAGATGGCACCTCTGCCATCTCCTCTGGTTTGTGGTAGACCAAAACGCTCAAAATTGGATTTTTCAATAAACCACTCATCTTGCAGTTATTCTGCAGAGAAAAAAAGTCAGGTCCTGGGCTTCTGAAATGTTATCACTGCATCTGTGCTTCTGTCATTAAAGAGGGTCCAAGACTGAGAGACAAGTGGGATACTGAGGTGCTCTGCACACTCAGGCTGTCTGTTGTGAAGCCAGAGATACCTGCAAGAGGTTTTTCTCTGACAGCTCATTTTTAAAGTACAAGTGTAGTTACAGACGGGTTGTTTCCTACCAGTGCATTCTCAAAATTCTGTTTTTATCAAAATTCTGTTCACATCAAAGTAACATGTGAACACAATTTAAAGAATCAAGTAGTTATATGAGGCTTGATAAAAGAAATAGCATTCTTTGACCCTCATCTCCCAGAAGCAATCATTTTCTATTATTTTTGTTAGGTCTTCTGGTCGTTTACCATATCTCTAAATAACATGCTTATAGGACTACTTGATTTTTCTGTTTTAGGAATTATCTATTATTTCCCTACTCTGGAAGATAAAGATTTAGCTCTAGTTTATCACCATCTCTGCTGCCACCACCACACACATGTCCATTTTCAAGCCCACTAGTTAGATAGTAATTACAGATACTCGGTGTTTTTGTTATCTTGATCAAGAAAATGTCACACACAGAGGGACCACATAGTGTATATGTTTAAACCCATAGTTTAAACACTTTTCTTCCTGGGAAAATTTTGTTTTCTCTGGAGTTACTATATAGCCCATTTCCCCACCTCACCCCCATTTGATTAGTATTCCATATATTTTTCACTAATCTAGAAACAAAGTCAGTAAATCTTCTCTCAATGCATTCAAGTCCATTAAGTATTCTACCAATTTCTTGTTATAGAAATCTATCCCCAAGCCCTCCGATCCACTCCAGTCTGGGAAGGGGGCTTGCCAGGCCTGCCACACAGCTGTCACCCTGCGGTGGCCTCACCATCATACTGGGGCTCCCTTTCACTCCCACTTAGGTTAGACTCCCAACTCCCCATACCCACGTCTTTCTTTTCCTTGGTTTAATCCTTTGGTTTTGTTAAGGCATGTTTATAAGTAGCTCCCAAAAGGGCTGTATGGAAGTAATTTTTAATCATTTCTCAAAATGTCCTTTATGGTATACAATTTGCGTTGAAATTATT
>NW_007738933.1:25729-32337 GCF_000696425.1 Galeopterus variegatus
CCCACGTCTTTCTTTTCCTTGGTTTAATCCCTTGGTTTTGTTAGCTATAAGTAGCTCCCAAAAGGGCTGTATGAAAGTAATTTTTAATCATTTCTCAAAATGTCCTTTATGGTATACAATTTGCGTTGAAATTATTTGCTTCAGGACTGTCTTGTTATGTCCAACGTTGTTAAGAAGTCTGATGTCATTTTGATTCTTGAACTTTTGTCTAAAGCTTGTTTTCACTTATGTATTTATTTTTTAATGCTCTATCTTGAAACTTGTAAGCTCTTTTTGCCTATTGTTCTCACATTTCACGACGATGTGCTTGGTGTGGTACTATCATTCACTGACACAGGCATGGGGTGGGCCCTATTCTATCTGAAAAGATGCTGTCCTTTGGTTCAGGGGAAATTTTCTTCCATTTCTTTATATTCTCTCCTCTCTCTAGAATTCCTATGAGTTGGATGTAAATCTCCTACCCTGGTCCTTGGTTTTTCTTATCTTCTCTATCTTTTTTCTTTTTTGTGTGTTTTTCTACTTTTTGAGATATAGCCTCAAATTTATGTCCTAACTTTTTCACATGTTAAATTTCTATGAGTTCTTTCCTGTTTACTCCGTTAAAAAGAGGTGAGGACAACCTGTTTTAATTTCAAGAATACAATATCTTCAGTTATCCTTTAGGTTTTTTTGTTTTGTTTTGTTTTAAGTTTCCTTCTCTTTATACAGCTCATTTCCTCAAAGGTGCTTTTCTCTTCGTGTGTGTGCGTGCGCACGTGTGTTCTGTCTTTCATATTGAAGGTTTTCCTCAAGTGTCTAGTGATCCTTGGCTGACCCCTTGTTTCTAAGCATGGGGCACTAAAAAGCTCTTGGTTGTGGGTTTGTTGACTGTGTGCTTCACCATAAGACAATTCAGTTGGGCCATTTCATTTGGAACATCTAATGTCTTAAACTGATGCGTTTCCCCAGAGAAGACTCTTCTAAACTCCTGCTTGGACGGTACATGAGCTGGCTGTGTTCTGGGAACTGACTTGGGGAAAAAGACTAGTAGTTTCAACATTCATTATGTCTACTTGCACTAAATCCCCATTTTCAGAAAAGAACCCCCATCTTCAGCTGTGCCTGACACCTGATAAACTCTAGTCTTCTGCCTGGCTGTGTAGGGGAGGGAGGGGACCTGAAAGTGTGACAGCTTCCTGATGAAATTCTCCAATCTTCCATCACCTCTGTTTCCAGAGTTACCTCATGCTACCAATTCCCAGGACTTCGGGAAGCAAATCTGGTTGCTTCTTGGTTCTCCTGGGCGCCTGCTTAGGATTCCATTTTCTGAGCCCATTAAGTCACTTATGGTTCATCCTTTTGTTCTCTAGTTCCCACAATTTTACTACTGTTTTTCTTCTCCTTTCCTTTAAAAACCCATTTTCATGAATTCTTAGGAGGAAACGGGTAAATCTGTGTTTCAGTTGCCATTTTAAACTAGAAGCCTTAAAGGTGCATAGTCATATCATTTACTTTTGTCCACTATCTAGGGTACCTGGATTTTCAGATAAGTGATACTAACAACATTCTGTGTGCCCTGTGCTGTGGCTGCCAATTTTGGTGTGGTGCACTTTTCAGTGTGGCAAGAACAACGGGCCAGGAGTAGGAAAAGAGGGGTCAATTCTAGCTCTGATTCCTACTTGTTGTTATCCTCGGTCCCATCTGTCGTCTCAGGATAATAACCACCAACGCTATGTACTTTCAGAGTTCTTAGTAGGATCAAATAGGATAAGGAGTGTGGAAGCACTTTAAAAAGCATAAAGTACTACAGAAATACAAGGCTTTGCTATCACTTAAAAACCTCATTTTTATCTCCTGAAATTCAATTTGATGTTATATTGGCCTGTCTTCAGGAGAGAGAAAGGCTTGTCACTCTTGTGGCATTCAAAAAAAAAATGTCCTATGGTGACACAGATATATGACATGGGATAGTGTTTCTCACCCCACCAACATGGTCCGACGAGTTGCCAAAGCCAGCCAGGTTGCACATCACCCAAAACAAACACACCCAGAATCCAAAATAGTGTCATTGAGAAGAGGTAAGTGAGGTGAAACTCTTCCTGGAGCCTATTCCACCATGGGTCCGCTTCTCAGCTGAGCTATATTCCATCTTGCCTGAAGTTAGAAATACCGGGAAAAGAATGGTTCAATATATTCAACAATAGATATATTACAGCCGTTGCAAAAGAACGGGGTGGTAGTGCTATATGTAGTACCATGAAAAGATGCCCATTGTATATTAAGTGATAAAAACAAGATGCAGAAGCATGAGCATGACTGCATTCTTATAAGACAACAAAACCTCATATATGGATAAGTATTTAACTACATATCTATATATTTGTATTATATAAGTACACAGACATACATTCATAGAAAAGGTCCAGCTGAATTCTCACCAAACCACGCATGGTGGTCGCATTCAGGGGATGGGATTGGAGGGAAGCCCATTAATTGGCCTTCTTCTAGCAGCAACTGGTAAACCTGCCCAATTTGGTCTTCACCCACGACTTTTGATTTCTACTGTACACAGTTCTGCATAGTTTCAGCTTTTTCATAACATGCATGTGTTATTTCTGATCATAAAAAAAGAAAAGCCTAAATGTTAACTAAAAGAGGGAAAAAGAAAACAGAATCTAACAAGAGAAGTAAAGGTAATAAGAATTCAGAGAAAGACAGATGGTGGAGGAGAGGCAGGAAAGAGCCAGGCTGGCAGGAGTTGGGGGAAGGTCACACGTCTCTGTCAGAGACATGTGAACAGGTGTACCGTTTCCCAGCTGGTAACTACACCCGGATCCCTTTTGGGCCATGACAACCACCCATGCATCTATGCAAGCTCCACTATCAGCTTAAGGGGGAGGAGAACTCAATTTTTAAAAACTGTGTAATTTCAATACAACAAAATATGCACATCTTTAGTATACAGTTCAACGACTGCTGAAAAATGCATGTACCGAAGTAACACACAAGCGGAATTAATTTTTACAAAATCTCCTTACTGTATACAGATGGGTAGATCTGCAGGAGATGAGCTCACTCAGCCAGGGTCAAATGCAGGAGGGGGCTGGCTGTCTCAATTCCAAGAGTGCAATGAGTCAGGGGTGGTGCCTGGTATGGGATTCAGACCTCATCCATCTCACTAATCCTGAATCAGGACCTGCCTGGTGGTGCTATCTTGTCTTCTCCCTGCATCTTCCAGGGACTGCCTGATTCTGTATACTTCTAATTTGGGTGTCTCCTGGTTTAGCAATTCACATGTCTCTTGGCCATGAACATGATAACCCATGTCACACATGCAATCGGTCTGGCAAGAATGAACCGGGCTGAAGAGATCCTTGGAGGTGGACCAACTCTCTCCAATAAGCCAGCTACCACTGTCTATTTCCCCTTTCAAAATGGGAGCCATTAGCTCCTGTGACTCATTGGAACAGGGAACTATTTTACAGGTGTTGACAGTCCTTGCATATAGTCTCTCTGGGCTGGCATAATCATCATGAGAGTTCACATTACTGAGTGCTCACTATCCACCAAGCGCTATATTCTAAGCACTTTACATGATTTACCTTTACAACACCACCATGAGATAGGTACAACCATTATCTCCACTTCATAGACAGGGAGCTCAGGTACAGAGACACAACTTACTTGCCCAAGGTCACAGAACTAATAAGTGATGTGTGAGGATTGAAACCCAGGCAGTCGGTGACTCCAGAGTCTGTTCTTATCTGCGAGGCCATACTTTCTCTCATTCAGGAAAGGACAGGTAGACTAGGGTTGGAAGTGTCACCTCCTGTCTTTCTGGCTACAGCTTTCTTTGCCAGACTCTGTGGCCTCTGTCTAATACATAAAAATGTCAAGTCCATCTTTTTCTAAAAAGAGGTAAATATACAGTCATCTCTGGGTATTGCTAGGGCCACAAAGAGGTCCCTTAGCTCTGTCTAGACACAAAACCAACAGAGCATAATGCATAACAGTGTTTTATAGTCAGAGGTTTTTATCTTGTTTCTTCTCTGAGGATCTGGCTGATAAATCAGGCTTCACAGGTGGAGAGGAATGTGTGTTTTCGAGAGTGACTTTCAGGAGCAGAGTGAAGGGCGAGCAATAATGTGGCAAAGAGAAGCATCCTTCAGAACCGGTGGCAATCTCACCTCAAGAGGCCAATTAATCCATTTGAGAGAATAATGAAAATGAGTGCTGTGGAGCCCGGGTACAGGTTGTCTGACCACTTTTCAATGACAGAGACTGGAGCGCTCTTTCCAACTCGCATTTATCAGTCTCTGCGGTGAACACAAGCTATCCTGTGCCACTGCATTAATCAAACTGCATCAGTCGTCCAGAGGCACATGGTGATCATGAGAGGGAAGATTAGCCCACGTTCATCTGAACAGCTGTGGTTCCTATTCCCCGAATCCTCAGCATCTAATGATGCTCAACCTGTATGGTGTCCCTTTTGTCTCCTCCTAAAAGTACTGTTTGATCTTCTTATTGCATTAAAGTAACTGTTGCTTTGAGACCTGGACCATCTCATTTGAGATACCTGGAGACATGCTATGGAGAACAAGATTGCAAGATTTGGACGAAGGCAAGTAAACTGCCCTAAACAACAGGCTAAAGCAGAGCTTTTGTTCTGTCTCTCTAATACCGTGGGCTGGAGTGAACAGGAATGTTTCTCAAACTCGAGTGCAGAGATTTCCAGCTCTAGTAATGTGGTCAGCTATATATTGCAAACCAATTCTTCCACTGGAAAAAAATAACTATAATTCTGGAGTACAATATTTTTAAAAAATATCTTAATATTATTAAAGAGGTAACAAAACATAAAGGGTAAACACCTAGAAAACTGACACAACATTTCTCCCAAGGGCAAGGATGATCTAGACCAATTTGGGTTTGGGTTTTGCCAAAGACTGAGAGCAACAAAAGTCAAGATCCAGGGCCAGCCCAAAAGTGGGAGTCTAAAGAGCTAACTCTTAGCCCAGAGAACTACAGGGAAGGTTCTCTTTGCAACAGTGAAATAGGGAGATGGGGAAGAATTTGTCACCATGGGTGGCCTTCTCGTGGATCATGCATCTTGTGTTTGCATTACTTGGATGGTCTAAGGAAACTCATATACTTGGTTTGAAATGGTACTAAATTGGTAGTACTCCCAGGCACCTAGCAGGGGCCAAACTAAGTCCCTCTGGAGAAAAGTGTCTTTATCATAGTCCTTACTAAATCTCCACAAATAATTTCTCAAAGACAATGAGCCAGCAGTGACCACTGATCCACCGCAGGAAGCACCTCGGGCTCTCCCGAGCCAGGGCAGTGGGGGGCCTCAAGCCTTGGCATGCCCACCCCAACATGTGCAAACAGCCCAGTGATGACCACCTAGCCATAGCAAGAAGGGCCCCCGGTTCCTGAGCTGGGATGGTGGGGGATGAGGGCTTTTGCCATACCCCCCTGACATCTGCACCTAGCCCAGTAATAACCAAGCCACTAATGGAAGCTCTCCAGTCTCCCCTGTTTGAATGAGGGGGGGTGCCACAGGCTTCAATCCCCCCCTCCTCCTTCCTCCTCCTTCCATCCCATTTCCTTCCCCTTTCCCCTCTCCCCCTCCCTCCCCCCTCCCAACTGCTCTGCAACAACATCATAGAATGCAAAAAATAGTATTAATAAAATTACATTTTCTTTTAAAAAAAAGACAGTGAGCAATATACGGTCAAAAATACCAAGTGCTTGAGGAACCAAGGTACATGAGTAGACCAGTAGAAACAACTGACATCAGAAACAGACACACAAAGACTTCAGATATTAAAATATCAGACAAAATCATAAACATGTTACTATGTTATTAAGAAGTAAAAGAAAAGCTTGAGTATATCCATCTGCAGGGAACATTAAGCTATTCAAAAAATGATGAAATAGATTTGAAAAAAGAACCAAATAGAACATCTTAAGTGAAAAATACTGTAACTAAAATGCAAAACTCAATGGACCAGTTTAACAGTAGATTAGACACAGATGAAAAGAGAATAAATGAACTGAAAGACAGCTCAGGAGGAATTATTTAGAAAGCAGCAGGGAGAGACACAAAAAGATGGAACATATGAACATGAAGCTAATAGACATGGAACGAAAAGGTCTAAAAGAAATTCAAAGTATGACTAAAACAGCATCACCTTTGGAGCTTGTTAAAACATGGATTCTGGGGCCCTAATTCCCAGATTCTTCAGAATTTTGATTCTTCAGAACTGGGTTGGGTCCCAGGAATATGCAGTGTTAACAGGTGTGGAGGCCATCTATACTTTGAGAAGTACTGGAATAGTGACATCTGGGTGGCAAACTTTAGAAGTTAATTTTTCCCTTTTGTTCAAATTAGATTAAGTTTACACCTCTCATTGACTGCACCCTTCTCACCCAGAATAACTGGATGGAATGTGCAACATTCCTCCTTATATTATGGTCAGTATGTTTTACTCTAATCCAATAGGGGTTTAGACATGAAAATAAAAACATGTTTTGAGGGCCGGCCTGGTGGCGCACTGCGATAGTGCGCTGCTTGGGAAGCGCGGCGGCGCTCCCGCCCGAGGGTTCCGATCCCACATACAGAC
>NW_007738933.1:32693-35995 GCF_000696425.1 Galeopterus variegatus
TTGGCCTGGTGGCGCACTGCGATAGTGCGCTGCTTGGGAAGCGCGGTGGCGCTCCCGCCCGAGGGTTCCGATCCCACATACAGACCGGTTCCAGCTCACTGACTGAGCGAGGTGCAGGAGCAACACCGAGGGTTGCAATCCCGTTGCCGGTCCCGGTCCGGTACGGGGGCGACACTGAGGGTTGCGATCCGTTGCCGGACATGGAAAAAAGACAAAAAATAAAAAATAAAAAAAAAACATGTTTTGAAACCCAGTATTTCTATGTTTCCAAAGCAAATGATCTTTTGCAAAGCAAGTAATCACCTGGTTTTGCTTTGAGTGGGTATAAATTTACTGCTTTTGCTTAAATTGGGGTTTGGTAAAAGTACATGCTACTTTTATTCACACCAGCCTGTGAAAAGTGTCTCTTGAAAGTTAGCTAACTACCACTGTGTGTCTGTGACTGGATCACTTAACTTTTCTGTGTCTCTCACCTTCCCCCCCTGCAACATGGGCACCCCACCATCTACTATCCCCGGTGACATGCATCAAATGCTCAGCACAGTGCCTGGTATGCCGTAAGTGCTCAAAAACTGAAAGCTGGGGCCGGCTCGGTGGCGCACTGCTACAGTGCACCGCTTGGGAGCGTGGCGGCGCTCCCGCCGAGGGTTCGGATCCCACATACAGACCGGTTCCCGCTCACTGGCTGAGCGAGGCGCGGGAGCAGCACCGAGGGTTGCGATCCCGTTGCCGGTCCCGGTCCGGTACGGGAGCGACACTGAGGTTTGCGATCCGTTGCCGGACACGAAAAAAGACAAAAAAAAAAAAAAAAAAAAAAAAAAAAACTGAAAGCCCATGTTAATAAATGATAAATTCATTTTTGAATTATGGCCCCAACATTATAGACCCCTTTCTTGCTTTCTCATCCTTCCAAATTCTTGTGCTTCTTCAAAGCACAACTTCTTGACACAACTGTCTTAGCCTGGCTTCTCTGCTTAATGATTACAATAAGGCTCTGCATGTGTCTAACAAAAACTGAAAGCTTGCATTATTAAACTGAGATACATGGCCCCTGGTCATCCCAGGAATGCTTCCCAAAGATGTAGAAGATGACAGATGAAAGGGAAAGCTTTTGTGACTTGTCATCATGTTCTTCCCTACAGAATGGTGTCATGCACTGTCAGGGGTCTGCAAGAACTTCAAAAGGGAACTGAAGGTGACTAGCAATGTTCCACAGTCCCCACTCCAGGGGAGTGAACGAGGGGCTTGTGCAACTTCTGAAGCCAAGAGGAACAAGTCTCCCAGGATTGCAAATGCACTAATAAGCAGCTACCATTGCCAAGATTGGAACCCACTCCCTGTCTTCTTGAAAGAGAGCAGACTGAAGGGAAAAAAAACCCCCACAAAACACAAAAACAAAAAATAAAACCTGTTGAGATGATGCCAAAGTTATGAGCTTAGGAGACCAAATTCTAAAGGTCAGTAAAAGCTTTAAGTAGCTTTACAGTAAAGTCTCTCTTTTTTTTTTTGGTGACTTCTAGCTCTGAAACCCACAAACCTGTACACCTCTTGGTGATAAGCACTGTATAGTTTCAAACCTCACGTATTCTATCTGGAAAGGTCTGGATTACAAGCAATAACCTCACGCCCAGAACATAATTCCATCCCAGGGATCATTTCCCAGCAAGAGGAACACGGAGCCACATCTTGTTGAAAGATGATCAATTTCTCTTCCTCAGCTCCCTTCTCACTGCAATGATTTGTTCCCAGCTATTTCCACTGCTCCTGTCTAGATAAGCTCCTCCTTTCTGTTATCTGTAGGCTCAGATCAAAGTGTCAAGGCCAAAGTCAGGGAGGGAGGGAAGGCATAAGGTATTTTTTAGCAGCTGAGATCAGTGAGTCTGACCTTTTATTTCTGGTGCTTTGGGTCACCTTTGAGCCTAGGATGTGCCTGTGTGTGAGAGAGAGAAAGAAGGAGGGAGAGCTGACAACTGATTCCCAACCCCCCTCAGGGTCTTCTTATTAACAATTTAGTGGCACTTTACATTTTCAAAATGTTATCCAACCATTAATAATTGAGCGACTTTTCAAAACAATGTTGGGTTGACTTCTCAGGAGAAACAGAAAGCTGCAAACAGAAATACAGCAGTCTATTCAAAGAGGCCACATTTAATTAGTCAATTTTAATTTAATTTAGGTAGGATCGATGTAAAATAGCTCATATCCAATTCCACAGCAGGAGATGCCAGAGAAGGGTCCCCTCACGAAAGCTGATGGCACTTGCTCCCAGGACAACGGGCCAGAGCTGGGACTTTGCAGTCTGAAGACCTACGCTGGAGTCCCCGCCCTCACTAGCTGTGGCCTTGGGAAGAACACTTTGCCTGATTCCAGTTTCCTCATCTGTAAAATGTGGATAATAAAGCTTCCTACACTTCGAAAGGTGATAAGAGGATTACTGTGAATTATGCTTATCCAGCATTTAATTAGCAAGGGGCCCAACACATAGTAACGTGCAGAAAAATGCGAGCTGCAAAAAACCAAAAACAGTTTTAACAGCAATTATCCCAAGGGAGTAGGGGGAGTGACGAAGACTTATTTGTTAAAACCTTAGACCTGTCATTCCTAGAATTTTTTATTTTATCATGAATGTGTTACTTTCATAATTAAGCTAACCAATTATTTTAAATACTGAGCAGAGCTTTCTAGGGGTTCCAGCAGTTAATATATTCTATTGGGAGGATCTCACTCCTGATTATGCTAAAAAGTTAAATGTTGAACCACATACCAGGTTGAGAGTTTCCAGTCTGTCCCAGAGATCAGCTACCCAAGGCCACACTGAATTTCAGGAGGTGATAGTGTCCTCGGATGAGTTCCTGATCTGTTCCTTTTGCAATATCTCTCTCCCCAGCCCAAATCTCTGTTACTCGTGGCTCCGTCCTTTTATTTCTTCAGACCAAAAACCTTGGTGTCATCCTTGATTCTTCTCTCACACTCGACATCAAATCCACAAGCAATTCCAATGGACCCTACTTCCAACACGTTAGCTCATATCAACCACTTCTCACCACCCTGGTCCTGGCCACCATCCTCTGTCCCCTGCATTACTGCAAGAGCCTGCCACCCGCATCTGCACTCCCACTGCTGCCCCCTATTGTCTATCCCCAACATAGCAGCCAGGGAGATCCTGTGAGTCAGATCACGTTACTCCTCTGCTCAAACCCTCCAATGGCTCCATGTCACCCAGCATAGAAGCCAAAGCCTTTCTATGCCTGAAAAGGCTTTACCATCTGCTTCCTGTCTCCCCTCTCTCTGTCCTCAGCTCC
>NW_007738933.1:36523-37529 GCF_000696425.1 Galeopterus variegatus
TAGATCCTGTGAGTCAGATCACGTTACTCCTCTGCTCAAACCCTCCAATGGCTCCATGTCACCCAGCATAGAAGCCAAAGCCCCTTCTATGCCTGAAAAGGCTTTACCATCTGCTTCCTGTCTCCCCTCTCTCTGTCCTCAGCTCCTGCTCTCCTGCTCCCTCACTGGGGCTTCAGCCTCTCAGGGCTCTCATGTTTACAGTCTGTGTACAAAATAAGCCCCTTGAGGACAGGAGTGTTCTTTGCTCATTTTGTTCAGTGTCTAGAACACTGTCTGCCACAGAGCAGATACCCAACAAGTATATGTTCAATAAATGCCACCAACAAAAAGGAATTCTAAGAAAACCAGCACTGCAGTGTGTTCTCTGCAACTAGGTCCACTGGGCCACAAGCAGCAGAAAGGGGAGAAAAGGTGAACAAATCCCAGCTGGAGAAGTGCTGCTGGCTTATGATGGAAGGAATCTTCAAACAATGCTGAGGATGAGGAAAAGGACAGCATACTAAGAAAAAGAAACCCACCTGGAACCAGGATACGGAACTGGATGTGGCACTTTTGAGGCAGGAGAGAGTAGGACACGCCCCAGGGAAGCTGCTGATAAATACTCAGACTGGGTTGGCCAGGGCTGCACAATAGGTGGGACAGGAGGGGCAGAAGTCGCCATTAGGAGTTTGCATGTGGGACGGAGAGGATGGAGAAGGTCAGGGGTGCTTGTGTCTCTCTCTGGTGGAGATGCCAGCACACTTCCTTGGAGTGTGCCTTTGCTTGGTAATAAAACCTTGTCATGTTCTGTTTCTCTGTCTCTCTCTTCCTTTCCCTTTGCCGGTCCATGAAAGATTCATCAATCAAGAAACTGGATATGCCGCCTGGTAACACTTTGGGAAGGACACCGACATTCATAGCTTCTGCTCTGATCTAAGCATTGGGCTGGCCATTTTACATATGTCGTTTTATTTAATTCCCCCAGTAGCCTAAAAAGGCAAGTATTACCCTATTTTATAGATGAGGA
>NW_007738933.1:38633-39992 GCF_000696425.1 Galeopterus variegatus
CCAACATAAGTGTTGGAAAAGCAGCACAAATGAAATGTTATGGATGTTCAAAAACAGGAGGAATGATCTCTGGTTTAGAAGCAAGAATCAGGGCATGATTCATCAGGTAGGTGGTATTTGAGATGAGTCTTGAAGGATGGAAACAATTTTAGCCAGTAGAAGTGGAGAAGACAACAATCCATGTGAAGGAAAATAGCATTGGCCAGTAGAAGGTGGGAAATTACAAGATCTGTTTGGGGAACAATAAACAATCTAGTTTTGATGGGGCCTAGCATTAGGGTGTGAAGTCAAATGCACAGCTCGGAATGCCAGGGCGAAGAGCTTACTCTTAACCTAAAAGGTACAAAGAACTTTTGAACAGTGTTGAGTGGGGGAGTTAACACTGGAGGTAAGACTGAGAAAAAGAAATCTGACCCTGAGTGTAGGATGGATTGGCGTGAGGCAGAATGAGGAGGTGGGAAGACCGAGGGTGTAGGAAATGTGGAGTTCAAAGAAGGCTGACAGTTTCCAGAAGATCCTCAGCAGCGGAGGAGGAGAGGGACAGGAGGAAAACGAGATCTGAGAAGGAGGGGAAGTTAAGAAACTCACACTGGGTGGCCTGAATCATCTCCATAAAGTGGGAAGCACAGGCTTCTAGATAGCGCTGGGGGATTGAGACGAGGATGGTTTAAAACTGGTATCAGATGTGACACCAACTCCTAAGAGATCAATAACAGGGATTTCTTTTGCCCCAGTTCTAGGATGTGTCCAGCTATTGCTGGAGAACAAGGATTTGCACTGACCCAAACCAGGATGAAGCAGACTCTTTGGGGGGAGTCAAAAAGCAGGGTGAGCCTTACAACAGGAACACAGCAGTCCTCCATACATGTCATTCTTTACAGCCACACTTCAACCTAAATGCCAAAACTCTTTCAAAAGCATCATTTGCAAGCTCGAAGAACGCTGTGGATTATATTCTGTCTGAAGTCCACCTCCAGGCAGTCCTGAGAGTCATCTTAACATGATGAATTAGTCAAGAAATCACGGTATCTGGAAATGTGATTTCTCCATGCTACCACTGTCCAGAAGAACTCACATTTTGCAGAGTAATTTTATTTCCTGACCACCGATTTTGGTTGATACTCCCCAGCTAAAGTTGAAGTTGCTGGTTTCAGACTTCATCTCTAACACATACACACACGCACTGTTGCCGAAGAGTAAAATGAGTGACATTTACAGCTTTGCTTTCCTTGTGGAGGCTACCCTATTGATCACAACTGACATTTACTTAAACATTCCCTTGCAGAAAAATACCTCCTGATTCTATCTCCTTCTGAAAATGCCAACAAATGTGCACAATGCAGGGGAAAGAGAGAGAGA
>NW_007738934.1:0-4545 GCF_000696425.1 Galeopterus variegatus
TAAGGATTAATTCACATGAAAAGTTACAAGTTTCAGAGTCTTTTAAGGTTTTTATATTCAGTAAAATCTTTACATATTTTATATGAATGTGTTAAAATATTTTAGTAGCAGTTATTTAGAAGACAAAGATATGATATACTTTGGTGAATAAATAATTGAAAAGAATTTTGATGGCTCTCCATCAGACCAGTTAAGGGTTATTTGCTTTGTTTTTTTGTTGTTGTTGTTGTTGTTCCCTCTCCCTTTCTCTCTCCTTCTTTTTTTGTTTGCTAAATTTGTCCTTTGTTTGGTAAGTATCTGACTCCCCCTCCCCACCAAATTACTGAGTTTACTTATGAAGATTTTAGTGGAAAATCTTAGAGTCTAAGAGAAAAGACAAATAGTACAGCAGAATAAAAAGCTATTATTCTAAGAAGATGCAGCAATGGTTTTGAGTAGGCTTATGAGGAGAGAACAGGATAATCTCCCAACAGTCTTAAATTTTATTAGTTCAGTTAGTTTACCTTAAGAAGTACAGTATTCACTACTTATGTGACTAGCACTAACTTTAAAATCATCAAGAGTTGCCTTTTTCCCTGGGAATAATATGGTTTTGAGAATTTGACTTTGTGACTTCTGTTTCACTGACAGAATCACAGGTGAAACCAGATTAAGTTGTGGGAAGCACTTTTACAGGGTTTTATTTTTAGTGGAATGTGTCACCTATCCTACTTTTATAAACCGATTTCCTGAGCTGTTAACTCTGTTTTTCCACCCACTTCTCTTCCCAACTATTTCTAAAGTTGAGCTTGCACTAGAAATAATACATTTTNTAAGAAGTACAGTATTCACTACTTATGTGACTAGCACTAACTTTAAAATCATCAAGAGTTGCCTTTTTCCCTGGGAATAATATGGTTTTGAGAATTTGACTTTGTGACTTCTGTTTCACTGACAGAATCACAGGTGAAACCAGATTAAGTTGTGGGAAGCACTTTTACAGGGTTTTATTTTTAGTGGAATGTGTCACCTATCCTACTTTTATAAACTGATTTCCTGAGCTGTTAACTCTGTTTTTCCACCCACTTCTCTTCCCAACTATTTCTAAAGTTGAGCTTGCACTAGAAATAATACATTTTACTTTTTATTTTCCAAAGTAACTGATTGTAATTTGCATTTAAGAGTGGGACGTGAGCTTTCTCAATTCAGGTTATACATTAATAAGTAAAGATTAAAATAAAACACTCCCATAATTCCAACTTTTGAGATAACTGGGGTAAGAGTGTGTAAAAAAGAGAAGAATGCTACAAGCCCAGGAAATACGTTCACTGAAGTAAGTGTGTGACACATTGTAATTACAGGCTCTGTGGTCTGGGATCTGAGTCAAAGACGGAACACAGTGATAGTTACTCTGCAGGATCGTTGCAAAGATAAAAAGAGACAACGTGCCCTTTAGAAATTGAAAAGTGCCCTATTACAGAGTTACATATTATTAGATATTATTAGTTTCTCCAATGAATATATTCATAAATCCATCGTGAGGAATTTTAGGCCTAGGGCACTGAGGAGATGTCCTTTTTTATTTTTATTTTTTCCAGTAACTTGAGGGTAGATGGAAGCTACTCTTAAAGGACAATCCTGAAGTTATCACTAGGTAAAGTCAAAGAACACATACAAAGTCTGCAGTGAAAAATAAGTGGTAGCTTATAGCCTTGCTTTTAAAGACATTAATAAAAAAATTTTACGAAAAAAATTGGCATTTTATTTTCTACTCACTTCCAATATCAGTCCTATGAAAGGGTAACATGAAATGTAGCATTGATTACAATATATAAAAATAAAGCTTTTAAATAAAAGGAGTGGGTTTTTGTTTTATTTTGCTTTTTATGTTTCAGGAGGTATATTAGCCACCATTACGTTTCTGGTGAACACTCTGGCTAGAGTAGTTTTAGATCTCCTAACCAAACATATCACATATAAAAAATTACATTAAGAAAAACATAATTTAATATTAGCTCCTTCACAAGACTTAACCTGACATAAGAAACCTTGCCTTTGTAACAATTAAATAACACATGAAATTGTTCAAATCTGAAAAAAGGAGAATGACATGCCAGCATTTTGTTACCAGTGTCCTACTAACCTGTGCCCCCCAAATATGATTATACCTATTTCATCGGTGTAGGAGTATCTCAAGGGTCTACAAGAGCATGGCACATAGTAGGTAATCAATAAATATCTGTTGAAGTAGTGAATGAATCAGAGGAGTGTCTAGTAGTTCGCACTACTTTCCATTAAGCAGCACCTTCCATCTCTGAATATAGTGCATTACCTTAGTAAGGCTTATGCTGATAAACTTGAGCCTTCATAGATACAGGGCCTTCAAGGAAAAAATATTAAATTTCATTGCTTCAAGATTCACTTTTGAAACAGTGTGTTTATGTACATTATAGCCTTCTAGGACCCGACAGCTAAAATATAGTGACAAATGGGGTTTTGATAATGGGTGTTTTTTTCATCTTTCTTACTAAATTTTCTTCATAAGAACATTTTATTATTTGAAAAGTAAATATTCAATAATGATCAATAAAGTGGGTGATAATTAGCAACTTTAAGAGTCAGCCTAGAGCTGGAAGTGTTTCAGGCTGTCGAACAGGCTGGGCAGATGAGCCCAGTGTGGAAGCTCTTCTTCCCACCCTGTGCAAGGCTGGAAGAGCGTATCCCCACCTTCCACACCCTAACTCCTGCATCTGGGAACAAATGCTACCAGCCGCGGTGACAGTTCTTCCACTTATGGCTGTGTATAGAGCAGGTTAGATTTGGGTGGCAATGCAGTGTGCGATAAATCCTTCACCACTTAATTCTCCTATAGTTACCAAGTAAGTGAAGTGCCCAAGGCCACTTGCAAATCATCTGTAAAATATGAGCCTGTCCTTCTTGCCAGAAGACCGAGAGTATTTTTTGAAAGTAATGTTGTTTTCCACAGGATACCTGAGGTTCATTTTATGTGAAGAACTATAGACTCCTTCCAAGTTGTATTTCTTTATTTTCTTAAAGTTTTGTAATGAGACCTTTTTCCAAAAGAAAGACAGAGAGAGAATGAGAGGAGAGGAGAGAAAGAGAGAAAAAAGAGAGAGAAAGACAGAAAGAAAAGAAAAGGGGGGGAAAGAGAGAGAGAGAGGAAAGAAAAGGAAGAAAAGTAAGGGAGGGAGGGAGGGAGGGAGGGAGGAAGGAAGGAAGGAAGGAAGGAAGGAAGGAAGGAAGGAAGGAAGGAAGGAAGGAAGGAAGGAAGGAAGGAAGGAAGGAAGAGATCTAGCAGCAGGTATCTCTTGCCTCATTCCTCAGACCTGAGCTGGTAAAGAACAGGAGGAGAGTCGCTCTTGGTTTCAGAAGCTGACCCCTGCGTGGATTTGCCTCTGCACTATACCTGTGTAAGCCTGTCAGAGGTGTTTTTTGTTTGTTTGTTTTGTTTTTTAACCTTAAACTTACCGTGTAAGGTGAAGTGAGGTTTTTGCAGCTGGCAGGCGGCAGCTACAGGTCGCAGTGGGAGGAGGCGGGTCTGCTGCTCATGAGCGGCTCTGGTGAACCATTTTCTGGATGGGCTTCAGGATGAACACGCACCAGTCACCGCACGGGTCCTCGGAGCTCCCACTGCCGGCCTCGGGAGGCTCATGCTCGGCCTCCGCGTCTGGCTCTCGCTCCTCCTCTTCCCTGGGGGCTGCGTTCACCTCGGCCCAGCCGCGCTCTGCCTGCACGACTCTCCGCTTTCCTGATGAAAGGCTGGGTTCTGTGCGGCTGCTTATGATGAAGATTGTCTGATTTAGTTTAAACACACCATCTGGAGGCATTTCACATTTTATAAATTTGTAAGAAGTAGCAGTACTGCTAATAAAACTTTCACGACCTGATATAGTGGAAAGCTGTCCAATGCATAACTTTAGTGAACAGTCATCTCTGGGCTTTTAAAATATTAACAGTCAAAGTTCCATTATATCTTGCTATCTCAGCACATGACACATGTATGCGTATAATGATATTCTGATTCTCTGCAGTTCTCTGAGCAGATTCACATATTTGATAGCATTATTACATTTTATTAGAAAACAGTATAAGCGACCTAATTAAATAAGTAATGTGATGCAAAAGATAAAAGAAAAAAGAAATAAACCTTGACTTGCTTATAAATAATGAATAGAAATGAATCTCTGACTCTTATTTAGTTATTATTTCAATATATACTTATTATATATGCTATATTTTAATTATAGATGCCATGATAATTTTTATAATTTATTATATTAATTTTATTATAGATACCATACCAATTTTTTGAAAATATTACTTGGGAAAACATTAATATTTTTTCATGAGGAAGGCATCCAAATCATCAATAGTAGGTAAATTTTTCTGAGGCTAGTTCTCTCACCTAAAAAATGCATTTTATCCTAAAATTTAACGAAATGATCTCAATTCCCTCTACTCTAACAGCTGTGCCCTCATTTGTTTTTATATATATATATATATATATATATATATATATATATTTTTTTTTTTTTTTTTTTTTTT
>NW_007738934.1:4681-6162 GCF_000696425.1 Galeopterus variegatus
TATATATATATATATATATATATATATATATATATATTTTTTTTTTTTTTTTTCCTTTTTGAGACCGGCCCCCCCGCGCTCAGCCAGTGAGCACTGTGAGCGCACCGGTCATCCCTATATACGATCCGAACCCGTGGTGGGAGCGCTGCTGCGCTCCCAGCGCTGCACTCTCCCAAGTGCACCACGGGCTCGGCCCTGTTTTTATATTATACACAATATATGCTCTTTAACTACTCTGGAAGAAAATAGAAAAAAATATAATATGATAACTTTAAATCTTAAAAACACTATTAAATTTTCTTTATTTAAAAAATCTCCAAATAAAGGGTTTATTGTGCAGTATATGCATGTATTGAAACAACACACTGTATCCCGTAAATATGTATAAGTAAATGTTAAAATAAAATTTTAAAAAAGAAAGTGAATACATTAAAAACATAAAGGATCAAAAAGTTTAAAACAGACTTTGGAACTTCTGAATGGACTTTGGAACCTCTATAGCAGACGTTAGAATAAAAGAATTGTTATTGTCAGTGCGAACAATTGTTGTATTAAAATATCACTAAATTAAAATACAGCTTAAAAAGCCAAATAGAAGATTGTGTAGGAAAATAACTTTATTTATTTACTTATTTTTATTATTATTTTTTTAAATATGAAGACTTGAAACATGGAAATTTTTCTGCAATGGGAGAAAAATTATGTGGAAAAACATAGTGCCCGTGATGGTACCCCATATTACTATACGGAATTTTCTTTTTTTCTTTTTCTCTTCTCTCATGTGAGAAAGAAGAAAGATACAGCTTCCAGTACTAGAACTGAATCAAGATTCTTTCATTACCAGCCTGGCCAGAGCAGACAGAAGTTCATTTTTGCATGATATGTCTACACAGATCTCATTCATTTTTCTACCACTAACACCAAACACAGGCCCTGAAATAAAGTAGTCTCAAGAAAAGTTGATGAAGTAGATGATGGAATGACCGAAAAGAAATCACTGCTTAGGGTAGCAAAAGGACTTCACGATTACTGTCTGGGCCAATCAGTCATCAACTTAGAATCACATTTACGCTACAGAAAATTAGTCATGGTCACAGTTCTGTTTATGTATTCAGTGTTTCTTAACACCGAATAAGCAACAGAAGCTCCATGGTCCTTGTCACATATGCCCAAACCTGGAATCCAGCGCTGGAGAGTCAGATCAATAGGTCAGCAGGTTTTAGTACACTTGATGGTAATGGTGATGCCCACAGAAATCTGCTGACATAGGGTGTTGTATGCTTCACCCCCTCTCCCACGAAAGAACCTGACAGTTGAGCCCAGTCACATAGAGCTTTCTTTATGAGAAAGTTTCCAGTTGCAAACTGTAGAAATGAGGTTTTCCTTTGCAAAGAACTGAAATAATGTTTGCTTATTACAGACAGTTCTTCTGAAGATTAAATGTCATGATGAATATATCATCATTATCTATCACGGACTTT
>NW_007738934.1:8036-8477 GCF_000696425.1 Galeopterus variegatus
ACATTTCGGACTGCATAATCCCTTGTTCTGAGGAGCTCTCCTGTGCATAACAGGATATTTAGCAGTATTCCTGGTGTCTCTACCCACTAAATACCAGCAGCAATCTTCCCTCCTCATGTCTTGACAATAAAAAAACCCTTTGTTCATTGCCAAATTGGTCACGTAAGGGGGGTGGTAAATAGCTCTCCATTGAGAACTGCTGTGCTATTGACATAATCCAGGGGAGACCTGATGACAGTGTGGACTAGGATAGATAACAATGAAAGAGGAGACAAATGATTGAACGCTGGCAATATGTTGAATGTAGAGTCAACAGTATTATATGACAAATTGGACATGGGGTAGGAGAGAAAGTAAAGACTATAAGGGTAACTCCAAGGATTTTGGATTGACTTGAACAAAGGAAGGAAGGCATTTACACTGAGATGGAGAAGTCCGCAG
>NW_007738934.1:9073-22258 GCF_000696425.1 Galeopterus variegatus
AAGGATTTTGGATTGACTTGAACAAAGGAAGGAAGGCATTTACACTGAGATGGAGAAGTCTGCAGGTGGAGAGGTCTGGGAATAACAGGGATCAGGATTACCAGAATTATTGAGTGAGATGCCTAGCAGACATGCTGGTGAAAATATTGAGCAAGCCATTGCATACTAATGAAACCTGGCATGATGGGTGGTTTATAAACATGTAGGATCACCGAATTAGTCTTCAGTCACCAGAATATAGAATTACAATTATTGGAGCCAAGGAGGACCTTAGAGAGTATCCTAGTTCAACCTTCTCACTTCATAACTGAGAAAACTAAGGTCCGCAAAGAGTGCAATTATGTTATAAAAAAAAAAAAAAAGAGTGTTAAAAATATAACTGGGAAACAGAACATTTGTAATAAGCAACAAATTGCTTTAAAAATGAATTTTATTGCAACTAGTTTACGATTGAAAGAAAGCAATCATGAAATTTAGGTGCAATAAAAGACTTCTGAATAGAATTTAGCATAACTACTTCTCTTAGAAACTATGAGCTTTGCTTCCTTTTAACATTTTTATATCTTTTATCCATTCAAAACTTGTATTCTCTCTGGATTGAAAAAACTGGTGTTTGATTATTAAACTTTGAGCTTATTAAATGTATTTAAATTAGTAATATAATGTAGTAGTATCTCTACCATTTTACCAGTAAAAAGCATTTATTTAATTAAATACCACTTCACATTCTCTTCAGTCTTACGTTTCCAGTTACATATACCACAATATAGAAGTCACTTATATACATGACATACAGGAAAACTTACAGGGAGGACTTGTAGAAAATGAGATAATATGCTCTTCATAGTCATTTTCTTGCTCATTATTTCTGCCAATTTCTTGGATCTAAAAAAAGTAATTTTTAGTAATATTGGAATGCAGAATTACTAAGAAAAGACAGAAACCTCTTATCTCCAGAATTGCTGGTCTTTGGTTATAATCTCTCAAGGAGACATGGAGTCTACATTGTGGAGAATACTGTGCTCACAGAGAAAGCTAAATAATACCAGTGACAGTTCTATTTTTGCAAAACCATTTAGGGAAAGGAATAGAGCTTGGCTGTTGTTAACATAGGTCACATTTTGTTACCATAAACTCCAAATGATTATTCAAATGGTTTATGATTTTGTTCTTAATAAAATTGATTGAAATGATTAAGCCATTTGCTCAGCATTTAGAATGTCCCTTTAAAAATTAGAAGCGTCCATATTAAAACATTTTAAAATTTATAATAGCTTTGGATTTTTTTTTTTTTCCTTTTTCCGTGTCCAGCAACGGATCGCAACCCTCAGTGTCGCCCCCGCACCGGACCGGGACCGGCAATGGGATCGCAGCCCTCGGTGTCGCTCCCGCACCTCGCTCAGCCAGTGAGCGGGAACCGGTCTGCATGTGGGATCCGAACCCTCGGCGGGAGCACCGCCGCGCCTCCCAAGCGGCGCACTATAGCAGTGCGCCACCGGGCCGGCCCAAAATTTATAATAGCTTTGATATGCAAAGGTATTTTGACCTGAATACTGACTTCATTAATTTGGTTTATCACCCACCTTGGCCAATGGAAGCATACTGGAATTTATTTATTTATTAAACTAATGCTACCCAGAGAAGCAACACAGTCCCTGATTTCTAGTAGAATCTTGAAAATAAAAACTCTTTAGTATATTTTTAGTGAGACTAATGCAGTAACTCATTTTATACTTCAATCTCATTTTCCCCTTAGTGGACTCCACCAAAGGCTAATATGAAAAATCACATAGATTTAGTAGGGGGCTTGACATACTGATTTATATTTGTATGCTGTGGTATTAAAATCATTGTTTAATATAGCTATTCTTTGTTTCTAATTAGCCTGACTTTTATATTTCATAAGGTAGGTTAACAATATATTAAAAAATCCATATACTCTCAAAACCTTATCAAGAAAGTTTTTGCTAGTTGAATAAAAGAAATAGTTTTCAAAGATATCAGGAATTATGCAAAAATTCCTATATATTGTTCACAAGCCTAAGCATTAAGAGCTCAAAATCACTGTGAATTAATAAAGAGTCATTGGACAAGTATGTAGATCTGTGTGTATGCACTGAGGATGAAATCTAATGAAGTCATTTTTGGGGTCATAACTTAAACTATATGATATTTGTACCAAAAAACAAGCACCCCAAACCCAAGAATATCTTAAAGAAAACTGTTTGCATATTTAAAAATTGGCATAGTTTCACTGATTTGATCACTTTCTTCAGTACTATGTACAATTAATACTTTGTACAATCAGACAATGCAAAGAGTAATTGTTTTCTCAGGAATGACAGGAGCTTTAGAAATATTTAAACTGAAATACAAATGTTTCTTACTTGATCTAGATTTTCAGTCCTTCATGTCGCTTTGGCTTTCTTAGTTTGAATATGTTTCACTCCAGAAGGGATGGAAACTGAAAGTCTCTGCATTTTGTCATCTGCTAATATAAGAGCAACTACTCCATGCAGGATAGCTGGTCATTCATTATTTCAGTTCTACACACAGGAAAAGAACTTTCTCTGCTTGATTTTAATTTGTTTCCAAATTTAGGCTTAATTAATGTAACTTAACAAACCCCTCAAAGTATCTATTAGGTGCAACATACAAGGTGGTACACACATAGACTCAGGCCACTAGTTTTTACTTATATTTGGCCATATTGACTTGGTCACCTCTCCTTTGTTCTTCTCTGCATGTTCGTTTTAAATGTAATCATCAGAGATCTTACTATAAAATTTCACTTATTTCTTTATAAAGTTTCTTCTCAATGTTTTCTTAGTGTGGTTGGGAAGTTAAAATTTCATTGATTTGTATTTATTATTGGATTATATGTATTATTTGTTTGATTACTGCAACTTAATAATCCAAAATTGTTTGCATATTATTCTTGTTAGTTGAATCTTCTGAGAGCTGAATTTTCTGCAAGGTAAGGTAAGAATGTATGCTGTGTTACTTTTAAAGGAACTGGTTCCCAATGATATCTGGATAAATGAAGTCCTCTCTCTCTAATATAACTTGTATTTTTGCCAGGTTTGTAATATTCCTTAGGAGAGCATATTACACATTCTTCCTCCTTTTTTTTTTTTTTGGTGGCTGGCCCGTACGGGAATCCAAACCCTTGGCCTTGGTGTTACCAGCACCATAGTCTAACCAAGTGAGCTAACTAGCCAGCCCTTTCTTCTTCTGATTGGGTGGAATTTAGTCTATGTCCTGATGTCATGGTATTCCTGTCATCTCTTATGTTTGTCCAAATGTTTCAATAGGCTTCTACTCACAGTCTTTTCATTTTCATTCATTCACTTAACAAATATAAACTTAGAGTCTAGCCCGTGCCAGACACTGTCCTAAACACTCAGGATACAATGGTGAACACAGCAGAGCAGAAGTTTTGTACTTGAGGATCTTCCTTTGAATTAAGTAAGAACTTGTAGCCCACACATCTCACTCTGGCGCTGCGTTTCTCATTTTCTTCTGTTGATTTACGGGTTCTGTTGATTCATGGTCTATCAAATCATTTTTTACTTGAAAAAATTAAGATTTCCAGTATAATTTAAGATGCAATTTTATCTGTAAAATAGAGATATAATACCTCATCCAGTTGTTTTTGAACAACAAATAAAATGGCATATGTATGCTGTACCCTAGTCCCTGGGACATAGCAGGGATGCAAGAAATGTTTGCCCCTCATACCTAAAAAACAAATGAAAGTTTATAATAATAATGTGAGCAATGATAGAGGAAAAATTACAGATCAGCAAGGGCAGATATGGCCTTCTTAGTGTCAATTCAAGTTAAATACACTTGGCCATAAAAAAACCCATTATAACCATAAACGAGGCAAGCGTAGTCACGATACATCATAACATTACATTCACTTGTAGATGGAAAGAAGCTTATCTGAGAGCTCAGAAGATTTCTTTATTAAACCCTTCCCCTAGCTTTCAGAGTTGGATTGCTGTTCTGTTGATATATGTACAAAGGGCCTTTCTCGTTTTAGTTAGTTCAAATGATGCTACTTTTAAAGTATTTAAATGAATGCAAAAATATACATGGCCAATAAACATGGAAAATATTAAGCATTAATAGTAGTAATTATTTTTTAAATGAGATATTAATTTGTGTATCACACTGACAAAGATTGGAAACCAAAAGAGGATGTTCAGTCTGGAAGATAATTTGGTAATCTATAATAAAACTCTAATACTTTTTAACCAAACAAGACTACTTCTAAAAATTAATTCTAAAAATAATCAAAGACAGATATAGTGATTGATGCACAAAGTTGTTTCTCACATGAGAAGCACTGGTAACAACTGCACAAATGTATGTGTAATAAATAACTTAAAATGAATAATGGTACAACCACAGAATAGAATTCAATGACAGTTGGGATCATGTAGTCAGAGAATGGTTAGAAACATTTGTGGCAATGTGCTGATGATTTTGTTGGATAAAAATAAGAAAAGACATTTGGAATGATCTCAATTTCATCAAAAATAAATACCAACATATATAAAGATACAGAGCCATAAGGAACATACACACAGAAATATAAGAAATACTTATAGCAGGACTTAAGCCAATTTTTATTTTTCTACAATTTTCTGTATGTTTATAAATTTCTAAACATGTCTGAACATGTGTAATTTTTATAATAAGAATAATTATAAATCAATGCAAACAATAAAGCCCTTAATGTTTAGTCATGTTTTGCGCACAATACTTCAATAATCTGCAGCGTTTTAACTATAAACCAAATAAATACAAAAACTCTTCTAACTGGCCTTTATAGTTTAATAATGCATTAAACAAATATTTTAAATTTATTTAGACAGTTTAGTCAGAAAAAATAAGAGGAATATTTTTGAATTTGTTTTCTAAAATATCTCAATTTGCTTTCTTGCATAAAATGAATATATCCTTGAGCTGATGAAGTGATCCTCAAAATTTAGACACTGAGGCACAATGTATTGTCTAGTCTAAAATATATTTTCTACCATTAAAAAAAGATCTTACAATTTGGGAATGTATACTTAATATTCAAACAGTAAAATTTGTATAAATAAATTCCAAAGTCTCTAAATACTTTATAAATGTCCATAAAATGAATTTTTTAAATGTTTTACAGAGAATTAAATAGAAACCTCTTTGAATCATCACCTCAAGTGAAACTTCAACATCATTCCTAGTTGCCAGTAATAGCAACTCTCCTCCACCTCCACATCAGCAAGAGTGATGACAGAGGATCCAGAGTTCTGTGTGATCTGGAAAAACCCTCACTCCTCCCTTGCTCCGTGAATTTACACCCTTGTTAATACAATCTTTTTCGAAGACAATCTAGACTAATCCCTCCATACCTTCTGTCTGTGTACATCATACATTGGTTGCCACAATTACCCAGGACTTGCAAAGTCATCCCTCACCATCTGGATTCTCATCTACACACATCTCTGAACACATCCCATTATAACTGCATGCCTTTCTCTATCCACCATCATCAGTGAAATCCTCACCCTCCTCTTGGAACATTTCCCTACCTTCTCCTGTTCTAAAATCCACACAGAATCTTGCTTTCTTCTGAGAGCACATATCTCCTCTAGAAGCCTTCTTAAGCAGGGTTGTTTATTCTCCTACCTTCCCCCTGCCCCTGGGCCTGAAAGTGAGGCAATTCTGCCCTGCTCCTCTTTTTCACAACCCTGAAAGTCATTCCACTTCTTCCCTTGCACACAAAATCCCACTGCTACGATGCTCAGGCCAATAGATTATGTGACTTCTGTCCCTCTAGGTTGCTGTCAGCCACAGACTCCAGGTCAGTACTTCTCATTCCCTAAAGATTTCAGCCCCTGGCTCACTGACATTTTCACTGATACTAGTCCTGTCATAAATTTATGAACATCAATGTCCAGGTAGATAATTCTTACTGAACTCCTGGGTTCCCTGACCTCTGGTTCTACAGTCTTAGTGTCTCCAAATATTTCAGTCTCCCCTGCCTATGGCACAGCTTAGACCTCATCATTACCCTTTTCATAAAGACAATTCCAGGTCCCACTCTCTGACTATTACTCCATATCTTTCAAACCTCGCTCCCTCTAGTACCCTGTCATGATTCTTCTACTGCATTGGCATACATAATTCTCTCAGAAATAGACTGTTCTACCTGATATCTCTACTTGTAAACTGTATAAATTTAGATCCAAGACAGAAAACACATATTTGAAACAGAGGGAATTTAATTTATGGAATTCTTTATACAGATGTTAGAACAGCTGACGAGCCTCAGGCAGTAGCAAATATTTTTGCCATCCTTAGACTGGAAGGGAAAAGGGAGAAGGCTGAGTTACTGGGAAGGGATTAATAAGGAGAAACTAGAACTGTTTAAAGGAACCTGGAGTCATAGACAAGATGAACCTGAAAACCACACCTACAGCAAAGAAAGAAAGGAGGAATACCCCGACCCTATTCGTATTTCCTGTCTTTCAAGTTCCAGCCAGTTCTTATTATGGGACACCTACAGCCAGAAGTCAGCTGATAAGGCAGCCTGGGAAACACTACCTGCAGGGCTGAAGCCCTGCCACACACACAGAGTGAGAGAACTTGGAAGAATGGATCAGAGAGCACATGGCCATGAACTGCATAAGTTTCAAATTGTTGTCACACATTTAATACATGCAAAACATAACTGCTGATGCCCACCCACAAACCTTCTTTACTCACAGTTAGTCCTGTCTTGGTGGGAACTTCATCTTTCTAGTTGCTCAGGTCAGAAAACTTTGAGCTATACTTAACACCTCTCTGCTTACTGAACATCACTGAACATATCCTCTCAGAGCTTGCTAACCCATCTCCCTGCTTCTGCCATTGCCCACTTCAGTCTCTTTCCAGCAGAGTACAAGGAGTTTACATTCTAACAGGGGTGGCAAGAGGAAAGACAGAAAACAAGATAAATACGTGAGATATATACCATGTTAACAGCGAGAAGTGCTAAGGAGAAAAAGAAAGAAAGCTGGTATAGAGATGGAAAATGTTGGTGATGGCTCCAATATTAAATCTAGCATACAGATCACCTTAAGTATTAAAACTTTACCATATATTCCCTTTTAAGAAACAAGATGAAAATAAATGGAGACAAAAGTATAAACATGATCATGAGCATCAGCATAGTATCTAATCTCCATTTTTAAATAAAATTAAACAGGCTTTTACTGGAGGTTTTTAATGTTGTAATTCATCAGTAGGTAGGTGATTTATGATTCTGGAAAACTGAGAGATATAGTTATATTTTTGAAGTATGAAAAAGCAAGGCAAGGAACCACTCTTTTTATTCTGTGAATATCCACAGGAACACCACCTATCTTCTATAAGCTACCTTTTTCCATAAATTGTTCCCCCTGATTTTTCTTTGATTGAATTGTCAAGCATTATCTGTGGAAACCTTTCTTCTCTTAGCTGACTGCCATTTAATATGCTTCTCACATGCTGCAAGACATAAATGTCTGAGAAATGAATGGACAAAGATGGTTTTGCATCTGCTAGACAACCTTCACTGCATTCAAACAAAGAGGACATTGGAAAATTTTCTGATTAAATCACTGGATTCACTAAAGAAAATTGTAAAGGACTAGTAGGCATTCTAAGATGAATGGGCTGTTAAGCATTAAGTCCTAAATTTTGGAAAGTTGCTCAAATTATGTATTTTGAAAGATGACACTGAGTATCCAGAGGATTTGTGATTTATTCTTGGTTCTAGTTTGAAGACGAAAGGCAGTTTCTATTGGACTGTTTGTATTTACAAGGTAAACTAATGGATCTGTACAGAAAATATTTTTGGAGTTGCCAGTGCTGGTAAGCAAAGCTTATTTTATCTGTTCTGCTCCAGCCTCCAAACCAAATATTCTTTACTGAATGCCACTACACAACTACTTTATACTAGACGCTCCAGGGGATACAAAAAGATTGATTTACTCTCATGTCCTTGACTAAAAGGAGCATATGATCAGGTTAGGGAGGTAAGTGTAGAAAATAAGATAAAAATGATTTCCTAATGAATACCATAGATTTAGAGGAGGAAGATTCTTTCAAACCCAAGTCAGATTATGTCACTCCTCTCTTGACATTCTCCAATGGCTTCCCAACAACCTCAGTAACAAAAGCCCCAGTCCCTACAGTAGTTCATTGCCTTCTACTCTCTCCCTTGATCTTTCAGCAATGGTCTCCCTGCTGTCACTAGAACTCACCAGGCATGCTCCAGCCTCATGACTTCATATAAATTCACATTTATTACATTACTCACAGGAATAGGTTTTTTGTTTGTGTTTTGCTGTTGTCAATACCTCCATTACGGCCATCTTTGAAAACTTATGGCTCAGCAGAAAATAGAAAGATTAAAAAATTTTTTTTGCTCTAATATATGCTGAATGTTCACACAGATATCAAGGTATTGAATACAGTCACTATTATTCTCATTCACAGATATTCAGTCATTAGCCAGAAACTTCTTGCTTTAAAATATATCAACCTGTATAATGAGTACCATAATAAAATATCAGAATATAATCTATTTGGTCTAAAAAAGTAGAAGCACTTGTAAATATTTTTACATAAAAGAAAACTAGTATGGAAATCGCTATTTATGCAAAAATCAAACTTAATTGAACTAAATTCATCCAAACATGTCTCTAACTCTAAAATAACTTTTGAAAAAATGATTTGACTGTAGAATTTTGGAAGCAACTTCCAATTTTTCCCTACTCTCATAAATTCTCCCAAGAATCCCAGTAAAATGAGTGTTTATTTTGCTGATATGGAGAGATTATACTGAGAAGTTTACATTTTATCTCATTTAATGGGATAAGAGAACTACAGTATAATGTTAGCTTCCATGGGAATGAAAATATAAAGAATGCCCTCAGGGAGTTTGCTAAGTGTCAGGTTCCTACAAAGTACTAAAAAGTTTTAGGAATATATTTCTCAAATACCCAAATGGATTTCATTAAAGTAAATAATTTCTGTTTAAATAGCCAGTCCCACAAATAACATGCATGGTACAGTACTACGGACTTGAAAATTATAAAACCAGATGACTTAGAGTAAAGCAAAGATGCAAAGCTTGGTAGTATTTCATGTAACCTGTGTTACAGCGAACTGAATATACTCTTTTTTTATGTGAAACTGATTCCCATGTTTTACAAAAAATCTCAGAGTAAATAAGTTGCTTTTTCTTTCTCTGATTTCTAAGCTAAATCCCATGTGCAGTTAAAATCGATTTAAAATAGAATATATAAATAATATATGTCCTCTATAAATAATCTAACTAAATTTTCAAAAGCATGAGATTATCAGCTCTCAGTTTCATTGCCATTAGGTTAAAATTTGAACTGAATTCTGTGACATACCATAGAAGTGCTAGGATTTGATTCATCACATGAAAGAAATTGATTTGCTCTTAAAGGGGAAAATAAAGATAGACCAAATAAATTATTTTAGTAGAAATTATGATTTATCTTAGAGAATATCATAGAGGACAGACACACTTAGAATTACTCATATCTCCACCTAACCTTAATAAAATACTATTGTATTAAAATGTATAGTTATAAATAATACTATACTTGAATACAGGACTTAAATATAAGTACTAATAAAAATGAAATGTGTCTGTAAGTTATCAAGCCTATATAAAATGCATCTCTTTACAAAGAAAATATTTAAATAATGATACTATAATTGCATCAGCCAAATGTTAGATTCTCTGTATTTTCTGTTAGAAAATCAAAAAATGTGACAATACATAAGTGATACCAAAAATAAAAAATAAAAAAATTCACCATGATGGCAAACACACACAGAAAATTCTATTTGAGAAGACAATGTCCACACCGTTTAGCATAAAAAATGAAAGATAATAAAGCTTTAAATCTATTTAGGTAATAAATTGAGTTGTTCTGAGTCTGATAGACATTAAATAATATATATATATATATTTTTTGTCTTTTGTCTTTTTTCCGTGTCCGGCAACGGATCGCAACCCTCGGTGTTGCCCCCGCACCGGACCGGGGACCGGCAACGGGACCGCAAGCCTCGGTGCTGCTCCCGCGCCTCGCTCAACCAGTGAGCGGGAACCGGTCTATACGTGGGATCCGAACCCTCGGACGGGAGCGCCGCCACGCTTCCCAAGCAGCGCACTATCCAGTGCACCACCGGGCCGGCCCCTTAAATAATATTTTTGAAGTAATTTCCAGCTTTCTCTGGATGAAACATTTTTTCTTTCCAAAATAGAAATTTTCTAAGGAGCTGAATCTATTCAATGAAAACTAAAAAATGATTTTTTAATTTTACACTGTAAAGTATACAATTTTGAGTCAAGATTATGCATTTAGATGAAGCAGTTAGCAGACATGGAAAAAACAGTTATGATAAACTATGTATGCACTTATGCTACATATTAATATAGACCCATGATTGTGATTGTCTTCCTTATTCCCTGATGACTGTGTGAACAACCCTTCCTATCCTCTTTTATTTCCGGGAAAGCTATACTCATTCATGCTTTGAGCATGGATGAAACCAGAAAGATTTACTAATAACAAAAGATCCTTCTATGGTTACTTGAAAATAGTGAAAGTAGTAAACAATTTCTATTTAGTTCTCAAATATCAATACTTCTTTCCAATGAATATGGATTTGTGCATTTTTGTTCATTTGTCATCACTATCAGAATAAAGAGAGAACGTGATCCTGAATTCTCTCATTTGCAGTGTTCTTGGTGAAGGCTGTATGGTGGGAGAGGTGCAGGTGAGCAGAATAAGCTAACAGTATCAGAGTAACAGTATCAGAGTCACAGAAACCTGACACTGTCTGAAGAGAAAGCACAGTCTTTGTATCTCATGAAATTCTGACCATTTTTAACCTTTTGAGGTTTAATCGCTACTGAGTGATATGCTACATGATAATGCAAACTGTCTCAGGCTCTAAAAAATACCCTTTCCCTCATGCTTGGGACACTAGAACGTTTCCTCTGTGGCTGGGTGATTGGAGCACACGGGCTCTTCAATAACTGCTTGGGCTACTGTGGAACAGATTTCAACATATGAAAGAAAGAAATACTTTATTATTTTTGTTGCTACAATTAGAATCAATACGCTATTAATTTGGATAAAAGTTAAAGGTTGGTAGCTAATTCAATATTTATATGTGGTTTAAAAAGCCCCAATTAGTTTCACAATTTTTTTATAAATAATTCAAATATCTTTTAATAAATAAATTTCAGACTCTCTTTTCCTTGAAAATTACATATAAGTAAGACTTAATTTCTAAAATTCTTCATAATATGAGTGCTAATTTGAAAACGTTCTATATATATACATTACCATATGAAATGATGGTATTAAGAAATTATAATAGTCATCTATCTTCTAAAATTCATCTGGACACAGTTTTTGCCAGCATTCATCATAATGATACTGTAATTGAAAAGCTAATCTTGATATAAAGTAAGGGCTTATAACAATTATCACTTTTATTTAAATATTGTAAAAAAATACCTGATGCCTGTTAGGGATAATCAAAGTATTTTTATTATATATGTCACTCTAAAGACATTTACTTTTCAAATCTCATAAATTATGGCTCTATATAATTTTTATAATTAAACATAATTATATGACAAAATAAATATATACCAGCCCAAATATACTATTATAAAATATTTTATCATAAGACATTTTATTCTTGAGAGTAATGTAAGTGAAGAACAAAAGTTCACGTAGAGACCAGCAATTAAAAGCATTAACATAACTTCTGATATCAGAAAGGGCATGAGTAGTTGCACAATTAAATGAACAACACAGATAAGTGTTCTATTAACTTCACTAACATCAGAAAATTACATTTGTCAGTTTTTACTCTTTCTAAAAGGCAAACAAAGAAAGTGAGATCAGAGGCATGGAGATTTAATTTTAAAGAGGTGAATTTTAATCACTTAGTAATTTTATATTTGGTTCACAGTCCTTAATTCTTTGACAGCTTTATTGCTTTATCAGGCATCTAACAAGTGTATTTTAAAAGATTAAGACTAAAAAGGAGAATGTTTTTGAACAGTCTTCAATAAAGGTGAATTATTTAAAGTAACTTAATTTTCATGCTGCTGAAAGGTTTTGGAAAACATTGCTTAGCCTATGACATGAATCAAGTTAATATGAGTTTAGTTTATGGCTTCAGTGGAGAAAGTTGTACCACCACCAACCCCTAAAGCAATTTTTCAGTGAAAAGCATTGAAAATTCAATGAAAATAAGCAATGAGAAAATCCCACAAATAGATAACTTCAATTTTTTTTTTTTACATAGTGTTTTACTTTACAGTTTCATAAAAGTTTTACAAAATTTATAGGGAGTTATCTCCTATGTTATATACAGTATAAAGTGAAAAAGCCTGCCCCTCTTTGAACTTAACATTATTACCTTGAATCTCTACTGATCTTTCCTTGTTCAACATTCTGACTATGGACTACCATGTTTTGTCATACCAATTTAATGGCCTATGAAGCTACTTAAACTTCTCACAATGTAGCCTTTAAATTATGATAAAAATGTGCTAATCATTCACTCTCGGTTTTTTTTTTTCCTTTAAATTTTTATTTTGTCGATATACAATGTGGTTGATTATTGTGGCCCATCACTGAAACCTCCCTCCCTCCTCCCTCTCTCCCCTCCCACCCAACAATGTCCTTTCCGTTTGCTTCTTGTAACAACTTCAAAAAATTGTAGTTGTTCTATCTTCTCCCCCCCCCCCCCCCCCCCCCCCCCCCCCCCCCCCCCCCCCCCCCCCCCCCCCCCCCCCCCCCCCCCCCCCCCCCCCCCCCCCCCCCCCCCCCCCACCAATAAGTGAGAACATGTGGTATTTTTTTTTTCTCTGCCTGACTCATTTCACTTAATATAATTCTCTCAAGGTCCATCCATGTTGTTGCAAATGGCAGTATTTCATTTGTTTTATAGCTGAGTAGTATTCCATTGTGTAGACATACCACATTTTCCGTATCCATTCATCCGATGATGGACATTTGGGCTGGTTCCAACTTTTGGCTATTGTAAAGAGTGCTGCAATGAACATTGGGGAACAGGTATACCTTCGACTTGATG
>NW_007738934.1:22574-30484 GCF_000696425.1 Galeopterus variegatus
TCTAGCCAGCACAATAAGGCAAGAGAAAACAATAAAGGGCATCTAAGTGGGAAAGGAGGAAGTCAAACTATCCCTATTTGCAGATGATATGATCAAATACATAGAAATCCCTAAAAACTCCACCAAAAAATTATAGCAGTTGATAAATGATTTCAGTGTAGTAGCAGGATACAAAATCAACACACAAAAATCAGTAGCATTTCTTTTCTCTGATAGTGAAGAAATGGAAAGAACTATCCAGACACTTATATGGAATAATAAAAGACCACGCATAGCCAAAACGATGCTGAGCAAAAAAAATAAAGCAGGAGGCATAACACTACCTGACTTTAAGCTATACTACAAAGCTATAATAACCAAAACAGTATGGTACTGGCATAAAAACAGACACACTGATCAATGGAATAGAACAGAGAATCCAGAAATCAACCCACACACTTACTTCCATCTGATCTTTGACAAAGGCACCAAGCCTATTCACTGGCGTAGGGACTGCCTCTTCAGCAAGTGGTGCTGGGAGAACTGGATATCCACTCTCAGTTTTTGATCCTCTCTTCAGAGAACCACCGTTTATATTTTATTGTAAGCATCTGCTGTACGACTAAACCTTCTGAATGTGTACACTAAAATATACCTTGTATGGTTCTGCAGTGCTGTAGTCATGATAATAATAGAATGAAACCAACAGATAATTAGAATAAGCCTACTTTACACTCAAACCACAACTGCTGAGGCAGGCAGGAGTTGATTTCTAAATATCTTTGTATTTAATAATGCATATGTAGCAGATTATCCATATTTAAATATAATTGCATAATGTCTCCTTTCCAACTTCTTAATAACTTAATGTCGAAAATTAAATCCTTATAATTTTTCATTTTGCTGAACTGGATATGTCAATTAGCTTATAACATTATGATTTACTCTTGTAGAATCAACCTGAAAATATGTAGGCGGATGTACGGTACAGCAGAGCCCAGGACCAGATTGATTCACAGCAGAATTTTAATTTTTCATTGTGGAGCTACAGAAACTTTCAGAGACGTTGAACGATGTTGTTTAAATATTGCTTGTGTTTGATTATTTACTGCAATTATAAATCTTCTAGATAGTGTAATACAATTTCAGTGCAAACATCCACATTTTTAGAGCAATATGTCTACATATCAGGTATAAATTAAGCAATTTAAATTAAGCCAAAAATCTGATATTCAGTTAATCGTTTATACATAACCTATCAATCGGGCAAAGTAACGTAAAAACTTTGTAAAAAAGACTAAGTAAACCTAAGGCATACATTTTTACTACATCTGATTATATTTCAGAAGGATTATATATTTTCAAGAATGCCTTGTTGGTACTGAATTTCTACATTATATAAATTTTTAATGCTCATTTCAATATTCTCTGGATACATATACATACATATACATATACATATATATACATATACATATATATATATGGCTTCTAAGTGTACAAAGGATACCATTATACAAACAAATATTGAAAACATTTAGAAGCTGGAATGAAAATAATAATTAGCCTTGACAAGAGGAAAACTAAACCACAATCCTAAGATGGAATGTAGTAATTTCATAGTGCACATTTAGTAAAGCTACCTGCTGTGTTTACTAGGGTCTTTTCTCTCAGGCTGCACTTTGCCAAACATATAATAACATGCTGGACATTCTGGATTTCCTCTCTCCTCTCTATTTTCTTTCTGCTAAGGTGAGAGCAAGCTCACAGGCTGATGCTCTACAGGACTTTATTTTCTACTGTGTAAGCTGTGTGTTTGCCTGGGTAGATATAAAACAATCTTGCAGGGACCCCACAACTTACTGGCTTTGGAATTTATTATAGACATTTTAGAGAAGATATATTATTTTAATTATGTTTTATATAAGCTAATGTAAAAAGGAATTCACATTTCCCCATATATGATAGATGGAAGAATATCCTAGGAATGTATGATATTAACAGTATAGAAGCTAGCCTAAAAAGACCAGTTGTTCAAAAGGTAGAGGTGCAAATTTGGGGAACACATTTATATAGGACCCAGTTTTGTTGTGGCCTTGGTACTTGTTATATATGAATTAGAAGCCACAGTTGATCCTCAGACATGTTTTTCAGGTCATTCCATTTTAACATTAGCAAAGTGATTAATTCAACCATGAACTTCATTTTAATAAGGGCTTGCCATATGAAGATTTAGTCTTAAGCTGCATTTAAACTTGGTCAAAGAATTATGCATAATCACAAGCTTAAATATTAACTGCTTGGGCAAAACTCCTTTTACCAGAATTAAAACACAGCTAAGTTGTATCCTTTCTCCACATTATCCCAACTCACCCCCAACCCCTTCAGCTGTTATCAAGGCAGAGATCCGTGACCACGTCTAGCACCTACAATAGGTGAAACTGGCTCCTGCTGCCATCACAGCTTGCTTAGGAATCCCTTGGAAAGTCATTAGCTACAGAAAGAGATGAAGAAGCTTATTTAACCAAGTTACATATGAGTTGCCATCCAATAATCATAGCTCTCATTCTTACCACCATAACTTCTTCCTAATCACTTTCTTTATCTGGAATGCTCTACCATTTCCTTTTGATCTAAAAATTACATTGCATAAATCTCAAAGAACTAATCCAATTATGGTATTACCCTTTTCAAAGGAAAAAATGTACTTATAAGACATACTGTACTCCTATGTGTTAACATATCTCCCTTGCTAATTCAAGGATTTCTTGAATGAAATATCATACATGAAAACACTAAAGGTGCTTGGTATATAATATGGCTCTCAAAAAGTGTTAGTTTCTTTCTCTTGCTTTTATTTTGCCCACAAATTCTAGCACAGTTTTCAGTTCATGGCAGAATAAATTGGCCTGCATGTCTCCAGAGCTTGCCACTATGCTGCCATCTGCTTGGTGAGAAAGTGAAAGATCTGCACATAAAGAATCTACTTGGAACCAGGCATTTTGAAGCCAATGAGTTCACTAATTCATGGCATCTAAGCACAGGTTTGCAGACAAGTACAATGTCTTCATGTAGATTTCACCAGAAATGCAAAAAAGACACATAATACTCTAAATTAGATCATTTTTAATAAAGGTAAATGTACTTAATTCAAAAGATGTCCTTAATCTTACAATTATATTTTCTGCTTATATAGTTTTTAAACACACTGCTTTTAAGAAATAGTGAAGATAAAAGCACACTATCATTTTGTTTATTTTTCTATATTTTCTTCTCCTTTTTTTAAAGAATACACCACACTGGGAATCTGTTTTTATTTTGTTGTCTATGTCATTACTTTTATGAAAATGATGCCATAATGGGATTAGTTATTAAAGCTTCATACAGTTTTCATGAAAAGAAAACTTTAAAAGGAGGTAGCAATCACTTGTCAGCTCTTCCTTTTCATAAATATTTTCCTTAATTTAAGTTTACCTAAAATTCTAGAACCAGAAAACTATTTCTGTGGCTGAAAGGGGAAAAAAAAAAAAAACTGTGGTCTTTTCTGATAAATACAGTTAATTTTTCCAGTGTTGTAACTTCTCAACGTTTGTTGCCATTTACATTCAAATTTAAATTCTTATGTCTAAATAATACGACTTAATAATTTATCTTCCTCCTAATGTCACAAGGGCCTCATATGTTTGCGCCAGTCTTGTAAGTGCTAGGGAAATAAAATCAAGGAAAAGAAACATCTCTATCCTAATGAAGCATACCTTCTCCAGAAGGAGGACAGACAGTAAAGCTAACAACTAAGAAAACTGTATAGTGTGGAAGGTGAGAAGCGCTCTGGGAAGAAGAAACCGTAGAGTAGGATAAGGGGGTCAGGAATGTTGGGAAGTTGCAAGCTGTTATATTAAGTAAGGTTGTTGGGATAGATCTCATTGAGAATGTAGGGTTTGAACAATGATTTGAAGGAGATTAGTTAGCCAAACATATCCAGGTGGAGATCATTCTAAGGTAGCAGAAATAGCTAGAGCAAAGACCCAAAGGTAGGAGCACTCCTGGGGTGTGTTAGGAACCAGCAAAGAGACTGATGTGGTTGGAATATGTTGAGTGAGGGGGACAATGGTAGGAGAGGAGGCCAGGAAGGTTAAGGAGGTGGGGTAGGAAGCAGCTCACATAAGGCTTGGCAGACATTGATTCTCGCTCCAAGTGAGACAGGAAGTCCTGTATGGCAGCTTTCCGAGCAGACAAAGGTCTATGCTTTCAAAAAAGATACAGCTGCTGTGTTAGAGAACTGACTGCAAGAGGCCTATAAGGAGGTTTTGTAGGAATCCAGGTAAGAAATGCTGGGGGCTCTGTAGTGGTGGAAGTGAAGGAAGTGGTCAGATTCTGTACACGTGTATTTCATAAATATGTTGAGGGTAGCTCCAACAGGATTTCCTCACACTGCATATATTAATAATCAAGTATGATAATAAACTTTATATAGTAACCAATAACTGATAATCATACATTCACATGGAAAATAGCAGCTATAAAGAAATAAAACTGTTCATTTTATATATTTTTTCAATTTCTGTGGTAAGCTGAAAAATACATTTTCAAAGCTGAGGCTCCCTCTTACCAGTACTGTACTTATTTACTAGATATTTAGTGTTAAGTTGGATAAAATGGTGGAATAAGAAAGCAGTAGATAGTTAAAGATGTGACTAGATGGGGAAATCTGTAGCGTGTATAGTGTGCTAGTATTGAGTTGTTCATTTGAGGAAATGACCGATCCATTTCCTTGATTAGCTAACCTCCTTGTTAAACTATAGAAATTGTATCTAATATGTTTTTTTATGCCTACTGTTATTTTACTCAGAAGTGCTTTAATAAATGTCAAATTGTAATACTGAGAATCTTCAGCATGTTGAACTATTCTACACATTTAACTAAATCTTAGCAAAACATTTTGATCTGTAAGTAAAATTTGAATAATGATTCAGTATATCTATTGCTTCTATTCCATTTTAAAGATAACTCTTTAAAATTAACATTAAATTACAATGATAGGCAAAGTGATTAGAAACCAAATATACCTGACTATTTTAAAAGAATACAATCATTATTGTATGATTTGTGGTGCAATTTTACTCTACTTGGGAGAAAAACAATTCTCTTTCATATTTAGTAAATATATTTAAGAATGTAGCTTGAAAATACAGGTTCTGTAGAAGTACAATGCTTACTATTCTCTTTCAAAAGATGCTATTAGACACAGGTCAGATGTGCAATTAAAGCTAAGGGAAATGCATTTTAGAATAAAGAAATTTACTGCATTTTTATAAAACCCGAAATTTCATAAGCATTAGCTGAAAAATATAATTTGGAAAATATATTTAAAGCTTATACAGCTTTGTCAGCATTTAAAACTTTAGAGACAAGATGGCTCAACACAATTAGCCAAGTCATAAGGTAGCATCAAAATGCTGAAATATGGGATTGTAGGAACTTACCAAGTCAGAAGTTTTCAAAAATAATGTTGAGTAGTTAAAATATAATTTCACTGATAAAATATCCCATGGTATAAAAATAATTTCTGTACATTTTGCTTTCATGTAATAATTGCTGAATAAAACAGCAGTAAGTTTTACTGACTTACCATAAATATTATGAGGGCTTAAAAAAAGCTCTGTAACAAAGGTCCCATATCCTAAAGATAAATTGAATTTGTATTTTTACAAGTGTATCTCTTCTAATTCAGTATATCTTAAACTGCTGTATAAACATGTGGCATAAATATTAAAATCATTAGAATCATGAGCATACATATAAAATGTACATAACTGAACCCAACACAGTTTACCTACAGAATCAAGACTTCCAGAGTATGGGTCCTAGTACGTGTGTTTGTAACAAGCACCTAACATAAAGTTTGGGAAAACAAAATTTTGAGAATCAAAGAATCAAGTAATGGACAAAAGTAATATATTATTTGTTGATGATGTGTATATTAGTTACAGTGGATCCCAAGAGCAGTCCCCAATAAAACTCAGAGTCTCTTTATGCTCAGAACTCACCCTGCGAGGCCTGGCTACGGCTAAGCTCACAAATTAATGCATTTATTGTATTCCTCCTATACATCTGTTTTGTTTGAGACAGTGAGGGTGCTGTTTGTTTTTAAAATTTAATTATTAGAAAAAAATTGTAAAATCTTAAGATTTCACTGAAAAATCTAGATTTCTGGCTTGCCTTCCGGAATTGACATATCTGGCCTCACTGAGTATATAGCATCTTCAGCAAAAACCATGAAGCAACTGCTCCTTTTAAAGGAGTCATTCCCTTTCTAGGTCCCCATGGTCCATACAACTCTCCATTGGCCTCAACATTAATTGGTCAGTTGTTCGGAAATTTGTTTAACTAATTGGTTGGTTACTCTTCAAAATTTAATTTTGACTTTTATAAATACTAGAAAATTAGAAAAGGCCATAGGCATCATGATTAAGAACATGACTTATGGTTTGATTCCTGCCTCTGTACAAACCTGGGTTGCTCAAACTATCTACACCTTCATTTCTTCATCTCTAAAATGAGGAAATATTACTTACATTATTGGGCATTGTGAGGATTCACTGAAATAATGAATGCAAAGAACCTACTACAGAGCTCGGTATGTTGTAAATTAATCACACAGGTTTTCACACCACACAGATGCATACAAGCACATTCTATATATGTACACAAATGTATATATATACACACACACAAATATACATACATAAATAGACATATATATATATAACCTACCTGGTGTACTTCAAAAAGTTTCACGGTACTTCAAAAAGTTTGTGGAAAAATGGAATTAAAAGATAATATAAATTTTTTCATAAACTTTTTGAAGTCTCCTTCTGAAGCATTAATTAGTATTCCTTTTAAAATTGAGGAAGAAATATTCCACTAAAGACTTATGTGAAAATCAAAAGCAAGTGTTATAAGTCTATTGCTGGCAATTCTTGTTTTTCTCTTGTTTTATAAAATATAAAGAGGAGCCTAGGGAGGCCAAAATATTTATTATTTCATAGATGGATAGTTTTCTGATAAATATAGAGTTTTGCACATACACACTTTTCATTAATTAATTTCTGAGCTCACTAAGTCATGCTCACTAAAAAGCATGCCTTTCCCAGTCCAAGTTTTGGTAAGGTGATATTTTAAAGCAATGACCTTAGCTCTGGTTATATCAACGGCTGAATCAGAGAGGGATATTAGTGAATATCTTATTCTGATTTTACTTTTCAAATTTAGGACATCTTTATAAGGTCAGTGGGTCAAATCAGTATCAAAAATTATCTTTGGGGCCAGCCCCATGGCTCACTCAAGAGAGTGCAGTGCTGGGAGTGCTGAGTCCACAGGTTTGGGTCCTGTATAGGGATGGCCTCTGGGCTCACTGGCTGAGTGTGGTGCGGACCACACCGTGCCAAGGGTTGCGATCCCCTTACTGGTCTGAAAAAAAAATTTTTTTTCTTTATATTTAGTAATTCAAATAAATCCCTAAGGCAAGCCTTCCTAAAGTCACCTACAGACTTGTACTCACTATAATAAGCAGTTCCAAGGATCAGGGGGCATTCTGATCCCTACTCCGTGTGTGTGTGTGCATGTGCGTGTATGTGTGTATGTGTTTTAACAGTTCTATAAGTAAATATATTAATTAAAGGTATTTAGGGCTCATATAGAAGAGTAGTCAATCAAATTGGTCCTTTTCAGAGAACTTTATTTAAAGGTTTAAATTAAGAATTTACTAATATGGCATCCAAAGGGGGAACCAAACAAAAAACATGATGTGAAAAATTTTTATAACTGCCATTATAAATTTTGCCCAATTGCTCTAAATTCAAACAATTTCAAATGTATAACAGAACTTTTTGAGTGTATGTATTAAGCATTTTAACAAAATGGTTTATTTC
>NW_007738934.1:30738-34618 GCF_000696425.1 Galeopterus variegatus
TATAGCTTTCTTTGTCTACCTATGAATATATTAACTAACATGAAATATGCTTACAATAAAATAATAATTATAAAAATCTTTTGAATCAGACCCCAATTATGCAGAGCGGCCAATGAAATCTCAATTTTAAAAAAAGTTTCTACCTGAAAATCAAGTTCATCTATGGTGGTTCCAAGGAATATTTTATAAATCTCAGTGGATGTTGGATTTTCTAGCTGGGGAAAGAATCATCTATAAATCATTATTAGATTTTGGGAAACCCAGGGAGCAGATAAAAGGCACGTAGCACAACAATATGAGAAGATTGTCATTGGGGCAAAACTGGGATTACAAAACTCATACAACATTATCGATGAATAACAGAGAACGTTTGGAAGGACACTGCATCCTCTCAAAACTGTGCGCTACCTCTAAATAACACTGGTGGCCATGCTTTAAAAAAAAGTGTGTAATTATGTGGGGCAAGCTGAATGGCATTCTTTCAGATTTGAGAAGCATGTTCAAGAAAAGAAGAAATCAACGGTGACTTCAAGATATACACAGAGAAACACAAATCTTCATTTTTTATCAGCTAGGCAAGCAAAAATAAAACATTTAGAGTTTCACAATTTCTTACAAATCAAAACCTTGGCCACAAAGCAAAAAAAAAAAAGTTTCTGTGTGCCCATAGCAAGAGTAGAAGTAGAAGAGGTTCATACTATATTAGGGAGGACAGGTATGTACAGGACCTTTATTCATAGATTTTCTACCTGCTATTCAATTCTCTAATTACTAATAAAAATCTTCGAAAAAAGCTTTATTTCCATTGACCATACCTATTCCAGGACTGGCGTCATGTAGGATAAAAATTGAAGGTGCATGGGAGGAGAGTGAAGGAGGGAGGCAGTACAGAAATAGATTTTCTTTAGACAAGTATCTTACAAGAAAAACACCTTTTAGCCTCCATATCTGTCCTCCCTCTAGGTAGAAACAAAAAATATATACAAATCAGAATACAAACAAACGCCTATGGTGTATACCAAAACTTCTTTTAAGATTCTATTGGCTAAAAAATTCAGAATTACCAAGAATAATATACGCACATAGGAAAATACTTGTTATTAAATATAGCTCAATTTGAATCCTAAATTCAAAACAGAAGACCAGTGGGATTTAGAAAGAATTAGTCTAAATAGTTTTTATATCATAGAAATTTCAACATTATCTCATTCTATCTTCGTTTAATAATCAAAACTCTTTAAGTGAAAAACTCATCACATTATCCTAAAAAATATGCTGCTTTATGAAAACCAAGTCAAGCCCATTCAACTGCATGATAACACAGGCCAAACAAATGTTGAATAACTCACTCAAAATGAACACCTGCTAGGATCAATTATCTTAAATTCTCTATAATTGCAAACTTTGTTTAACATGGTAAAAGTTAGGATACATCAACCAACTATACTCCACTACTTCTCATCCTCCACACCTACTCCTTATCTTGACAAAATAAATCTACCTGGAGTACCCAGATAAAGATAAAAGGTGAGACAAAGAGAACTTAAAAAATATTCCAGGGCCGGCCTGGTGGCGCACTGGAGAGTGCGCCGCTTGAGAGCACGGCGGCACTCCCGCCGAGGGTTCAGATCCCATGTGGAAACCGGTTCCCGCTCACTGGCTGAGCGCGGTGCGGACGCAACACCGAGGGTTACAATCCCGTTGCTGGTCCCCAGTATGGGCGCGACACCGAGGGTTGCGATCCCGTTACTGGTCAGTAAAAAAGACAAAAAGGGAAAAAAAAATATTCCAACAAAATGAACTACCACTGTCTCAATACTGAAAACAGGTATATGTTTAATCATTTTGACTACAGTACAAATATTATTTTAAATCTACTGGTAGACTTAATATTTTGTATTTTCACAGACATTTTTAAGAATCTGAATAAATCAAATTGGCTGAAAAATGGGGCTTTGAATTATGGAAATACCAATGAAGAAAACTTGCTTGATTCAATCATTTGCCAAGAAAAATGGTTATCATCAAACACAAGAGATTAAACAATGATCTGCTTTCTTTGTTGGATCAAGACAGATGTAGTGCTGATGCCTATGCTCACTGAAAAAATGACACAATATCCTCTCTTTGCCATCAACAAGTTCTATCAAAGATTCAAGGATAATAATCCCAGATTTATAAACTTCCTGATGTCTTCACCAAACATTAGCTACACAGCAGATAATCCTATTCATAGGCTAAGATTCATGTAATGAAAATCTGAAAAGAACTCTCAAGAATAATGTCATAGTAACAGTGGAAGTAAAAATGAAGAGAGACTGGTATCTATCTCTCCCTAAATTGATTCTATTCAATACCAACTCCCTTTTTATTTCA
Source organism: Galeopterus variegatus (assembly GCF_000696425.1). Taxonomy (NCBI): domain Eukaryota; kingdom Metazoa; phylum Chordata; class Mammalia; order Dermoptera; family Cynocephalidae; genus Galeopterus; species Galeopterus variegatus. The sequence continues at coordinate 33,115 of NW_007738934.1, forward strand.
TTTACTTTCATAACTTTAAATTCCAAGTTCCATGACAGCCTATATCCATTTCACCACTGAATCCCCAGCTCTCAGCTAATTACCTGGAACACATAAAGCACTCAATAAATACTTGTTTAACAAATAAGGAAAAAACAACGCCACATCTCAATATAACACTGCACAACATTAAGTGTCATCTTATACCTGTCAAAGAGTGATTTTAAGTGAATGCTCTATTGATACAAGATATATGGACAAAATATCTCATGAGAGTTAATTATCTAATGTATAGCATTACTAGAACTTACTTAGAAGAAAGGCTGACTAGAATATGGTCTAAAACCATCCATATGTGATTATTTTAGTCATTCACTGAAAATCATAAGTAGGAGCAAGCGCAGTTTTCAAACTAAGAAATTATTTGTTCACTGAATCTCTAAGGTCGGATTAAACTCTCCTCCATCAGATTTAGTGAGTGGGTTTCCTACTAATTGAGGGAAGACCCAGAGACCTGGAATCTCATAATGTCACATCACATTTATGGACTAAAATCCTTCAGGCAATCTACTCTATGAACACTGAAATCGTGTCCTCTGTGCATACTACACCTCCAGTGGCTAGCAGAGTATTTGACTTATCATAAGCACCTAACATTTCCTAAATAAATCAATGAATGGGGAGAAACAACAGAGAGATGAATTGTAACTGAATATAAGAAAGAACGTTCTAAATTTAAAGCTGCAGAATTTTCTGAAGATTACTGCTATATCTTCCTCAGTTATTCTCAAGTTAGCCAAACCCATTCTTTCAACTGATATTCATATTACATGATTGTGAGTTGCCTCATATTTCAGATCGCTTTAAAATGCATTTGTCTGCATCGCTTTTTAACCTGTGGAATCTAGAATTGGGCACGATACTCCCAGTTGGCGGTGGCAAGTACAGAGCAGAGCTGAACTTCAGCCACCCTTAGTCTACAGATCAGTGCAGTCTAAGACACATGAGATGTTCTGGTGGCTACCAGACTCATAATGAGTTAATTATATCCAAAATTCAGTTCTCTCACATTGCAGGGTAATCAACAAAATTTGACACAGATCACTACCTCCTCCTTGAAATTCTTTCTTTGCTTTCATTGTCACCAAACTGAATTTTCCTCCTTTCTCATTGGTAGTTTATTCTCTGTCACTTTTTCTTATTCTTCATCACAGTGTCCTGGCACTTGGATCTCAACCCTCTTTTTGATTCTATTCAATACCAACTCCCTTTTTATTTCATTTACTTTCATAACTTTAAATTCCAAGTCTATGCTGAAAACTTGAGATTTATATCACTAATCTAGATCTCACACATGATCTGTATATTTGTGTATCCAACTAGAGGCAACTATAAGCATCTTAAACTTAGCATGCCCAAAACTGAGTTCCTAAACTTCTTCAAACCTGTCTCTTCCACAAACTTCCACTGTCGGTTACTTGGAATTTCACCTATTAAGTTGTTCAGGCTACAGTACTCAAAGCCA
>NW_007738934.1:35618-37103 GCF_000696425.1 Galeopterus variegatus
ATCAGCTCTCTTACTCCAGCGCCATCTTCTTTCCTCAAATTCCACCGGTGAAAGCCACCTTCATCTCTCTTCTAGATTATTGCAATAGCCTCCCAAACTAATCTCCTGTTTGCACTCTGAGCCTTTCTTATTTATTCTTAACAAAGCAGCCAAGTGATGGTTAAAATGGAAGTAGATTTATGTGACTCCACTGTCCAAACCCCGGTATACTTTTCCATTTCCACCTAAAGCCAGTGGTTATAATGACCTTCAAGGTCTCACACAATATGTCCTGCAACCCCATTAACACCCTGACTCCCCTTTCTTCTACTCTCCTCCCTTCTCTCTGCACAATCCATTTCTCCACTGAACACACTAATCATGCTCTTTCCTCAGGACGTTGCACAGACTGTTCCCCTTGTCTTGAACTCTCTTCCTTCTTTGGCTTTGCTTTCATAGCTCACCCATGCCTTTATTCAAATATCATTTTCTCAATGAAGGATTTCCTGGTAACTTTAAATAATTACCACCCCTTTGACACTCTGTTCACGCCTTTCCTACATGATTTGTTTGGATAACAACATCTAGTTTTTAAAAAATATTTTACACATTTATTATATTTTTGTCTGTTCTACCCCCACCTCAACCTACTAGAAACTTAAGGAAAGAGATTTCTTTTTTTTGTCTACTGCTTGTTCCCAGCACCTAGAACAATGGATGAAACTTACAAAATGCTAAATAAACATTTTTGAATGACAGAAGAACGAATGAGTGTTTTAAGGGAAAACAATTCAGGAATCAGCCAGTGAATTTTTAAGTATCAGCCAGCTGGCAAATGTTCTGGTGTGACAGAATCCACACCTTTCTGGAAGTGCACCATAAGTCACACTCCAATGATCTTTCTATACTCATAATAGAGGCAAGGTGGTCTTTCCTGCTTTTAATATCTTTGGATCCCAAGATTTCACCTCGGACATTGATTCCTGAGTTAAGGCAATTTTATGTAAAGCATAAGAGAAACATTATTCAATGTGGATAATAATATACTCTCATTAGAGAATTCCTATGGAAGCCCTTCACAATGTGCTTCCTCCAAGGACACAACTTAAATAACAATAAGAAAGATTCCCTGGAGGAAAGAGAGGTGAAAGATGGCCAGGTCTCCTTAAGGAGACTACATGGGCATAATTACATTTTTGACTATTACGTTAAAATAAACAAAATTCTCAGTTTCCTACTTTAAAGATTATAATATTTAGAAAAGAAAGGAAGAAAGGTTAGGATCACATTTTGTAGGACAAATTAATCACAACTGCATTATATAAATCCATGTTCATCTTTCATTATCAAAACGAACCTCAACGATGACATAATATAATGGTGAAAGTTTCATCATATTAACACACACAAATAACTAACTCCTCATGGGACTGAAGTGAATAAAGTAGTGTTAGGTTTTTATTTTTATTTTTTTTTAATTAATGACAGCTTTTAACTTGTTTCCTT
>NW_007738934.1:38468-39984 GCF_000696425.1 Galeopterus variegatus
CTGATCTTAGGACTTTGCTGCATAGAGAACACAAACATGTAAGCACAACATCGGACATTTAAGTCACTTTTCATTAGAAGATCCGTCTGCTCAGGTTAATGATCAAGACTGGCCCATACTGTCAAACACTTTGATAAAGCAATGGCTATTTGGAAAAAAGTATTGCAGATACTAGAGTATTAAATTACAATATGGGAATGTTGTTAACCTTTAGGTATAACTTTGGCAAAGATATCACAATATCACAAATAAGGGATATCAATGTATTTTAGGAAAAGAAGTAAACAGAGATGGCCTAACAGATTTTCTCTAGTTTTACTTTCCACATACATATAGTCAAACCACTCTAAGAGAGCCATGTTTTCTAAGGTCTCCTCTGATATCCTTCTAGATAAATCCAAAGATCTTTTCTCATCTTTATTTACCCTTAAACCCATTCCAAATTCTATAGCTCTTCAACACGTGCCTTCCTAAAATATGCAGATTACATCTTTATAAGAAAACAAATACAAAAACATGTTCTAGAGCACCCTTAAATCAAACATAGACATAGGCCTTTTTTTTTCACTTATAACTTACTTAGAAAGATTCTTTCTAGAATGCATATGAAATTTATTCATTTATACACATAAACATTTTTAAAAGAAATGATAACAAAGTTAAAAAAAATCTGAATAACTGAGGACAAAGAATTATTTCACTTGAAATATACACATAATTGAGGCAATGTTGCTTTCTCATCCAATAGATTCCCTCACTGTTATTTGTATGTGCATGGCAAACAGCAACTCAACCGCATTATACCTTGTTTAGTTTATTTGTTATTTCTTCAGAGGTACATATTTTCTACTTTCTAACTGCTAGTGCAAACCACTCTGTCATTTTATCTGTTCCATCCAAAGCAAAAGCCCATATTAATGAATGATCTTTCATTATATAACTCTGCTTTAAGGCAAATTTAGACAATACTAAGTCACATTACTTCACACAGTTCAATTCAATAGAAATAATGTATTAATCCATTTTCTCAATAAATACATGTTATGCAACTGCTATACACCTCATATTGTTAGGTGCTTGACTTCTGAAAAGATTTTTTTTTTCCTTTTTGTCTTTTTTCGTGACCGGTAACNACAAACTATTAATCCTGACATATTCGATTTTTCAAATACTTTCCCAACATAGCTATTCTTTTTGGACTTTTGGAAATAAGGGGACATCTTCTAAAGTATACGTTCCATCCATTAAAAAGATGACTGAGTTTTAAAAAACTTAGTAGTGACTTAGTGGATTTTCTCAAATATTCTTGTCATCTACTCAAATATTTTTGATAATATCATGTATAAAATAATTTTGTTCTATGCATGGCCTACTTTAGACAGTAAGAAACAAGAAAGTGAAACCAGTTCTCTTACTCCAGGGCTATCTTCTTTCCTCAATAGCTGAAGTGAAATAAAATAACAAAGACTCATGCTTGGAGGAGAAGATACTGAGCAATGATATTAATGATTTAAAT
>NW_007738935.1:0-3100 GCF_000696425.1 Galeopterus variegatus
TAGTATGTATAAGCGGAGGAGAAAATGCATAAAGAAGGGCAGCAAAGGTGATAAGTGCCCTAGGACAGTGAAGATGAAAGAATAGAAATGTGCATGAGAGGAGAGAGCTCCCATTCAGTGGGAAGTTTACTTGCCCTAAACCTGGGGAGCAGGTGCTTATGGGGGGACTGAAGGCTATGGGCAGGTCTGTACAAAATTAAGGGCCAACCAGCTAGCCACCAAAAAAAATAAATAAAATAAAAGAGTTCAGGGCCATTCTGTCCCCAAACAGGAGGAGACATAATGAATTTGTAGCATAATTTAAAGCATCGCTTTATTTTTATCATCAGAAATGATGAAAACCTGAAAAGAAAACAAAATTGTACATCATTGTAGGTGGCAAAAGGTGTTATTTGAAGCAGGGAAAAAGAAGTTGAGTAATGAAGAAGTGGCTCTACTGTCCTGGAGTGCAGAGACGATGCCTTGTTTAACTTTGTGTCCCCAGCGCTGTTGCCAGGCACATAGTATTCAAAAGCCGTTTGCTGACTGAAGGATAATGACTCACGCGGTGCCTGTGTGCCAGGTACTATTCCAGCCACTTAGTTCGTTCAATTTTGCAATAGCCCTCAGTGTTTGGTATCAGCGATCTTTCTTACACATGAGGAAACTGGGACACAATGGTTCAGATCGTAATGGCACAGCCAGGATTTACACCCATGCAGTCTAGCTCCAGACTGTGCTCTGAAACAAATGCTATACTTCCTGAAGGAATCAATCAAAGAAAGCATGATGAAGAAAAAGACTGGTTAGTTAAGATACTGACTCTTCACCCTTCTGGGAAGAGGAACAGTATGAACCACGTTGGCATTTCCTGTGTCCTTGCTTCTGGTCAGACTCACAGCTGACAAACACCGGCTTAGTCTCCACGCAATTCCTGGGTAGTGTATGAGGCAAGAGAGACACCTGCGCTCTGCCTCAGCTCTGAATAAGAAAGCACATCACATCTCTTAACCAGTGGGAAAAAAGTGTTCTGCATCCTGAGAAAACAAGAAGACAAACAAGCATCACAAACAAACGCCTAGTTCTAGTCTCCAAAATAAGTAAAACCTTCAGTGTTTTCTCTAAGTTACTGTCTGTATAACGAAAGCAACCGTATCCCTGACTCTGGCAATGGTGATGTCTGAAGGTAGGAAACAATATTTGAGGATATGAGAATCGTGTAAAAAAACTTGCTGTTTTCCCACCATGAACAGACTAACAGTAAATTTGGTAATCTTGGAAATCTAATTTTTTTTCCTTTAAGTACACTATTTTTTATTCCTGTTTTTCTAAGGTCTAGATTCTCTTACAAAACTTCTATGGCCAGCAAGTAAACCACAACTTTGTCTTGGAGTTTTCCTTTGGCAGTTGAAAGAATATTAAGCTGAGATTTAGAACTTTGAGAATTTTTAAGTTTTAGAGTTCAGGGGCATGGTTCTGGTGCACCAATCATTTTTTTTTTTTTTCTTTTTTAAAATCATTATCATGGGGCCAGCCCGTGGCTCACTCGGGAGAGTGTGGTGCGGATAATACCAAGGCCAAGGGTTCGGATCCCTATATAGGGATGGCTGGTTAGCTCACTTGGGAGAGTGTGGTGCTGACAACACCAAGTCAAGGGTTAAGATCCCCTTACTGGTCATCTTTTAAAAAAAAAAAAAAGAAAGAAAAATCATTATCAAGATAACAGAAAGGGTGCACCAAGCTTTGTAAAGTTGGCCATGTCTCTTCATCTCTAAACCTTGTTGTCTTCCTGAAAGAATATGAATAATAATACCTCTGCTTCCCACCTCACAGGGGCTTGCTCAGAATGAAATATGTTTGTAGAAAAACCATATTATAAAATTTTTTTAAAATTAGATTTAAATTAAAATCCTTAAACTGTTGAGAAACTCGTATTGGTGGTATTGTACACCTTTTGCAGGTTTCCGTACCTCCCTGCTCTCCTGCTAACCAGTGAGGGTCATCTGGTCATCTCATTTTGTTACACGGAAAGAATAGAAGAATCAACCTACTCAAGAACAGTTTGTCAACGGTTCGGCTCTCTATACTGGCCAGCGCCAAAACAAACAAACAAAAGAACAGTTTGAAAGGAACCAATCAGCGTAAGTAGAAAAAAAAAAAAAAAGCTCTGTAGTTTTTTCTTGTTTGTTTGTTTGTTTTTTCTAAAGGATGACCAGTAAGGGGATCTTAACCTTTGACTTGGGGTTGTCAGCACCACACTCACCCAGTGAGCGAACCAGCCTTCCCTATATGGTATCCGAACCTGGGGCCTTGGTGTTATCAGCACCACACTCTCCTGAGTGAGCCACAGGCCAGCCCCTCTGTAGTCTTATTATACACTTAATAGTCTTACAGGTGCTAAGCCTCTAAGCCTTTTTTTTTTTTTCCTTTTTGTCTTTTTTACTGACTGGTAACGGGATTGCAACCCTCGGTGTCGCGCCCATACCAGGGACCGGCAACGGGATCGTAACCCTCAGTGTCACGCCCTCACCACGCTCAGCCAGTGAGCGGGAACCAGTCTCCACATGGGATCCGAACCCTCGCCGCTGTGCTCCCAAGCGGCGCACTCTCCAGTGCGCCACCGGGCCTGCCCGCCTCTAAGCCTTTTGAATACATGATCATGTTAATCCTCAAACCACCCTTAGGGCAAGTTTATTGCCACCAGTTTAAAGTTGAGAAGCTGTTTGCTTAGGATCACACAACTGATGAGTGCCATCTGGACTGGCACTGAAACAAATACCCATTCTTTTATATTAAAATGAACAGGATGATATAAATCTAGGTCTTATTCTACCTAGAGCCATGTTGATTTGGGGTCTAGATGTCCCAGTAATGCATTTTTAGTTTCCGCATGGCAAGCGAGAAATTATTCCTGCCCTATTTCGCTAGAATATGTTGCTGTTCTTATGCGTACCTGTACTTTAATTAAGAATGATCACATCATGTCAGACTTTCTATCTCAGTTTCTGTCAAAGTGGCAACATGAAAGAGCCCAGTTGTTTATCAAGTTACAGATTAATCTACAGAAAACTAGTTTCTCTTAATAACCAATTAAGAAGCTGTCATTCATGATTTTATGTGA
>NW_007738935.1:4949-6004 GCF_000696425.1 Galeopterus variegatus
AGAATTCGTTCATTCAAGGAGAAAGGAGAATTTCCTTGAATCATAAGCATGGAACATGAAAACAGGTAGGCACAGAGGAGGATCAACCCAATTTAAGAAGAAGAAGTAAGGGCGAACCTTATGAGTAGTCAGAGGAGGCTGCTATCTATTCAGAATACCAGGAAGGCATTCAATCTATAATGATATTTTTACCATGTCCTTTAATTCCAACATTATTTTGGTTTAGATAATTGCTTTTCATTAAAATATAAACTCCTTGCTTAACACCAAATTCTTTCATGGGGAGGAACAAGGAAAGAAAACTCGAACGTCAGAGGCCTGCGATGGGGCAAGGATACAGACACAGCAACGACAAACGGAGGCGAATGGAATTCTGCCAGTGGGGAAAAGAGCACAGAGTGAAATAACCAGGACCGGAAATAACTGACTGGGACCTTTTTAGTGGAAATTGACAGGGGGAAAAGAAGACTTACAAGGCTGAGGAAAGAAAGGATGGAGAGCAAGTTAGAAATGTTGGTTCACATGTCAGGAATTGTTAAAAAGTGCAGAGAAGGCTGGCCTGTTAGCTCAGTTGGTTACAGCACAGTGTTGTAACACCAAGGTCAAGGTTTCAGATCCCCTTCCTGGCCAGCCACCAAAAAAAATTAAAAAAAAAAAAAAGTGTAGAGAACATAAGAACAATGAGAAATGGCAAACAAAGGAATTTAATCACGCAAAAGAGAAGCAAGTAAAGCATGAAACTACACCTAGCGTGATCGTTGGACCTGAAGGGGGCAGAAAAGAAAAGGGGGTCCACATCTGGAATGTTGGAGAACCAGCGGTAAAGTTGTGGAGTGGAGGACAGAATATAGAATAGTAGCATAGACAAATTGGAGCAATATTGGTACTTGGTTTTCAAAGAGCATAAATTCAGGTCTTTTTTTGTAAACATAAAAGAGAAAAGAAAAAGATACAACCGGACCAAAGGCCACTTTAACTCTGAGAAAGAAACTGGAAAAAAATTACATTAAAATGCTTAATTTGCTGGGCCGGCCCGTGGCTCACTCGGGAGAGTG
>NW_007738935.1:9164-9497 GCF_000696425.1 Galeopterus variegatus
GAATCATCAGTACATTAGGGGAAGCAATTTTAATCATGACATCTACGGTAATATGAAGTCCTTGCAGTCAAATTGATTTCACTTCTCAATCCATTAACCACCAAATAAAGTCCAAAGGTAGCTTAGGGAGAGAGCTGTTTTGGGACTATGCAACACTGGTTCCATCTTTTCCCCAGGATTTTTAGAACAGGAAATCATTTTTAAAAAGTGGGGGTGGGGGTTGGAGGGTAGGATGGTGGTGAAGGGCACTAAAAATAATCTTTGAGAAAAAATTGGAGGGCCGGCCCATGGCTCACTTGGGAGAGCGTGGTGCTGACAACACCAAGTCAAGGG